>NC_056732.1:382505268-382700268 GCF_019279795.1 Protopterus annectens | reverse complement strand
ATTTCTTGTGCTGCAAAGTTCAGAGATACAGCTGCGTGAGTAGATTTTACAAGGAGCTGAGAGCTGCTGGGGAGAAAAAGTTCAGTGCTGCTTATGCTGAGTCTGCTTGCATTGTTAATAGCACAACAGGTAGTGTACTTGCTTTTGATGCAGAAGGCTGGGGATTCTACTGCCACAGTAGATATATGCATTGCTGATACTGTACTGTGTTGCAAAGGGGTGGATGTTGTTTTCATTGTGAGACTGCATTGCTTTGTTTAGCAGATATCTATTAGTGTTTGTGCTGTAAAATGCAAAATAAAACTTTCAAATGAAGTCCAAATCATTGCATAAGTAAAGCAGTATGCACATTAGTGTTTATGGTAAATGGAGTGAAATAGCCAAGTAATGATTCATTGTAATGGCTGCAGGGGGAGGCTCCATTCGACCATGATTTTGTGAGGGGGCGAAGGGTGGCAAACTCAAAGGCAGCCCCGGCTGAACTATACCTCTCAACTGTCCAGATTTTTGCAGAATGACTAGATTCTTGCTTATTATGTTTGTTTTGTTTCTCATAAAATTTGTGGTTTTCTGGCAAATCATTTAGGAATTAAGTCACTAAATAATGACAGACACTGAGTTTCAGACTTCATAACCTTCAGAAAAATGCATGCTAAAGCAAAACCTGTTATTCTATCAACTGTCTCATTTTATACAAGAGCAATTTTTAGTACTGTTTATATGTTCCCCCAATATATTTGGCCTTGTCCAGATTTCCTGCATTAACAGGTTGAGAGGTACATGCAAATAAATTGCTTTATAGAATTAGGCATATCCAAACCTCTCAACTGTCCCCGATTTTGGCTTAAAATGTTGCTCTTCCCCTAATAATCCCTCTGCAGAATGGCAATTTTGGAAGAAAACATGGAGGGTTTACAATTAATAAATAACTGTAATAATTAGAGTTATATATTGCATTTATTTCAGAAATGCATGTAGATTCTTTCATTTTGTCAGCTGCTCAAGTTAGCATACTAATATTAAAAAAGTGTCCCTTCTTTGACAGGTTCCCAGCTGTATTGTGTGGCCATTTTATATTTTTGCATCACATTTTTGGTCCATTTTTCATAAAATTGTTTTTTTTTTGTCAAATTAGTGGCAAATCATTAAAGACTGAAGTTAGAAAATAATAACAGACATTTCAGTTTCAGATTTCATACCCTTCAGAAAATTCATACTAATGCAAGACCTACTATTCTATTATCTTTCTAAGTTTATAAGAGCAACATTTAAAGATTGTCCTTATTTTTGGGCCTTTATCCTACTTCTATCTATGGTTTGCCCAGATTTCTTGCTCTGAGGTTGAGAGGTATGACAAATGTGTTAGGGCCATCACAGTCAGCTAGAGACATTTCAAATTGTGACATACATGTTGCACCCCACTCTCCCATTTAGTTACTCTGGATGTGTCCAAGCAAGGCAAGGAGCAGTTATGCAGTGTAAATGTGCAGAGTATCCCCCCATCCAAGGTAGACGCAAGTACTTTAGTGGCTTTTCATCTGTCCTTGATTTTGCAGAATGTTCTGGTTTCTGTCATACTTTTATACTGTTGATTTATGCTTATTATTATTCAGAAAGTGCATGTTACTCTGTATTTAAGTAGCAATGCTTTAATGACCATCAGGTAACTTGTCTGAGATTGTAAGATGCAAGTAAATTTTAATAAGCATACTGTTAAAGAATTGCCAACAATGAAAGTCTTTCTGTTGTTGCCATGCAGAGAATACTTACATAACTAGATAACGTATAAGCCTTGGGTATTGAAATGCATATGACAGTATTTGTAATAAAGGACAGGATTACATTATTTTAAGAAGCCCATTACATTTGTTGGAGACTTGCAGTTATCATTGCAGGCTTTACCTGCAAACTAAACAGAATGCCAATCTATCATGTGTGGTCCATAACCTGTGCAGTAATCCTTTAAGCAATGTATGTTGAGCTTGTTTCTTGTTTGCTTTTAATTTTTTACTTTGATCATGTTTTTTCCATGAAACAAGTAGATAGTTGTTGTCAGGCAGCAAGTCTTGTTTGGATAAGAAACATTTTTACAAGTGGGAGTATCACAGAGATTGCTACTTTCAGCATGTTACTTAGTACTTTAATAAAGCTGAATATAAATTATAATTAGAACTGCAGTGCAAGGAGAAATGGTTTGAGTTGAGTGCTGCTTGTTTTTCTTATACTTGATTTTGACTGGCATTCCAGTAATGTATTTAAAAAGTAATTTATTTTTTCATGCCTCACAACCTTTTTGTTTCCATCTAGATATTAAGTAAGCTGTCATGCAGCCAATGCATCGAAATATTTTTTTTCTTCTACACTTCATTTTGTCTTGATTGGACTCTCATAATGATGGTTTGGCACCTAGGGCAGCATATTTAATTAAAGTTACAGTTTTTGTGGTTTTGAGCATAGTGTCTCCCCTTTCTAGTTGGCCACACCCATTCCCATTGACCCCACCCATTCAGCTGTCTCCTGCAGCCCCCCCTTTGATTTGAAGTCACCAGCCGCCACTGGAGACAATACAAAGTAATCACCATTAACTTCATGTGAGTATATTTCCTTTTCGTCAGTGGGACAGACCTTGTGCAGTAGGAATAACCTCTTTGGCAGTAGTCTAATTATTCCATTCATTTCCTTGTTCTGCATGACATTACCTGGTAACTCACCAATGCCAAGAACAGCTAATTTTAAATCATAGAAAGATTCCCTATTATCGTGCCTATCTCTAAATGAGTTTCTACAGTAATAGGTTCAACTATTGGGTTAAGCACCAAGATATAAATTCATCTACTGCTGGACCTAAGCAGGGTATGAAGTGTAATTTTAACCCCATGTCTTGCAGTTGTCCACTAAAGATAAACAGTGCTATTTGATTAGGCTCATCTTGGCCTTTCGGTATATTATCCCTCAAAGGGAAATCTTTGATGCTACCTGCAATTCCTGTAGTGACCTCAGCCATAATTTGACATATCTGGAGTATTATCTGCACTGGCTTTAGTCCTTGCAGGGTCACATTTATGGGGACAGGATCCTACTTCCCCTTGCAGATGACCAGAAAGTGTCATTAACAAGATTCACCTATACTCTAAAGTGCACAAAGATATCCAAACCTAAATACACCTGTGATTAGACACTTCTTACCACCTGCACAGGATGCTGAAGTATTTTTTGCCCCATTTGGAAGGTTGAAGCACACATTTCCTATATTTTAGCAAGATATAACACTGCTTACTCATAACCCAAGCTCAAAATAGATTCAGACAACAGCAACATTTTCTACCCTGACCAACACACATACATGTCAATGAATGAGCTAGTAAACATCCTAATGCATCATTTATGTATGAAGAAGGATGCTCAGCGTATGGCAGTGCTATGTCAGGATCTGGATGGATTTCTGAGATAAAAGGGTTTGTTTACTTAGTGAAGACTCTCAGACTGATGACATATTTCACAGATTTTACTGCATCCATTTTTGACACCCCCATACCACATGTCTTGTTCTTCCTAGTTCAGACACATCTTTTATATAAGGACTCATAAAAACGGTTTAATCATAATATCATCCTTTACCCAATAGAATGGCTCTGCCTGCTTAGAAACTTTTAAAGTACTTTTAAAGGAATATTCATTTATCACAAGACCCCATGGATATAGTCAATAATTGTGCTAAATCTTTTCAACAGATCACTGCTACAAAATCATTCCTTGACTTAATGGTGATGTGCAGTGGAATACTCACTTCGATTTTTCCAAACATTAGTTTTAGCCATGCCATACCTTACCCAAAGTTGGTTTTACTCCTACTTTGAAGTCTCTCACCCATGGGCATTCATCAGAATTTTCAGTTTCTTTGAAACTTTTAGTGCTCTCATCAGCTTGTCACAGAAGCCCTTTAATATCAGAGCTGCTTCATCTCCTGAGTCTATTAAGGCTTTATGATTTAAGCTATTTTCCACATGAAGGTAAAACATATCTGCCCTTCCCTTAGGGATTATGTTACTCGGGTAGAATTTGTTGTGACCCATCCTTTACAACAAGGCAATATCACTAATACCTACAGTAACAATGTCAGGTGCTTTCAGGGAGAATTCACCTTTGGAGAGTAAGTGTTGGCTGTCCTTGGCATGCATACTTTGAATTCAGTAATCAAATAAGAATCATTTACCTTGGCAGCCAAAGAGGAGACAAAAGTTGCTAATCATTATCTACCGGATATGCTGTTTTCATTAGGGATAGGATGGGTATGGGCCACAGGTGCTGGATAGAGAAAACTAGGAGGTGGTGAGATATTTGAGGAATTTTGGAACAGTGTTTTTAGTTCTCCTACTTGTAATCTTAGCTGTCTGACATTATGCTGTCACATCCTTATTTCTTCAGTCATCTCTTTTTTATAAGTTAAATTAAATCTGCCCTTTCACTGGTTTCTGTCATGGGTTTGGTACCCACTGTAATGGCCTCTGTCCAGCCACCAGCCTTGACCTCCTTCATGTTCATTCAGTCATCTTGTCTACCAGAACTACAACTTCTGATGCCTGTTCCTGACTAAGATGACACTGAAATGAAGAACGGTATCATGGAAGAGTGCACTTTTGAGATAACACTGCAGGACACTGAGAAGCAAGAGCCACTTGTTGAATTAAAGGGGGATTGGCATTATCATGTGGCTGAGCGTATGTATTAACTCATACAGGTTTCTTATTCTTACTTGGCTTACTGCTTTTGGCAGGAGACAGCTCACTTCTGTCCTTGCTAAGTGTATCAGAAGCTTTGACTTCTAGTACCTGGGTTTGGACAACTTGTGTCCCTTTCCCGTTATGTCACAGGGCTTCATCCCCCTTTGTGGATTCCCAGATGTTTACTGCCTTTGTCAACAATCCACTTCCCAGTCTGAGTTTTGTTTTTGTAAGTTTCAGGGATAACTGTTATGGAACGGTAGACTCTAAAATACACATCCTGAAAAAAATCGTCACTTTCTCTATCTGACAATTGATTGATATTCCATATCATTAGGTAGTATACCTGCTTTAGCATCCTTCTTACTGCAACACTTTCCAAATTTTCTTTTTAAAAACTTACACAGTCTCTTACTTTTCTCATCTACCTTTGACCAGTCTATCTCTTCTATGGGCCACCTGATTTTGAAATTTTACTTGTTATAAATAAGACTAAAAAACAATATTTTAGTTTTCATATATGTTATACATTTTCACCCTTTTGTACTTTTGAGTTGAACTTATTGCCAAGGAATTGTAAAACCTGCATAATCATTTTAGTAGTTATATATACTGTTCATGCTTTTGCAAACTCTAGACTGGGGGCTTATTGCTGTCAGATACCTACATACATAACATAGATACAAAAACAAATATTTCACACATGGACAATTATGCCCTTTCTAACCTGCCAATATATTAAAATAGTCATTCTATAATAATCATTCAAGCTGTTCTTCAAAATAGCCAAACTAGTGTTTGCTTTAATATAATTTGGTAATATTTTCCAAGCCTCAGCTACTGTCTCAGAGAACCAGTTAGTATATCTCTCATTTTTACATAATCTCTTACATTATAGGCTTCTGATGATTCTCGGCCACTCTTTGATTACCCCAAACATTCCTAGAGGTAGATTTCTCTAAATGCCCTATTTACCCAAATAAGGTCTCCTGTTAAATATATGTATGAGGCACTGTACAAGTTCAGATATTTTAAGCTATCAAACTCATGCTTGTTTTTTATAAGGTTTCCATATAATTATTCCATACTCTAGTTTGGGCTTAATGTAATTTACAAACAGTAATTTCATAATTTCTGATTGTCTAGACATTATAAATCTTTTTATACAGCATATAGTTTTATAAGTGTCATTAACCAGTTTGTTGATATGATCAGAAAAACTCAAAGTTGGAGCTACCCATATATTCAGGTCCTTAAATTAATCTACAGTTTCAATTACTGTGTGCTTTATTAAATATTCAGCCTTCAATCTATGTCTCTCAAATCTTATATGCTTAGTTTTTGATATGTTTATCAACATATTTGTGCTGAGTATAGCATTGTCGCTTCACAGCAAAAGATTCTCCAGTTCATTTCTCAGATGGGGTACCTTCTGCGCAGAGTCTGCATGTCCTTCTTGTATTTGCATGGGTTTTCTCCAGGTGCTGCGCTTTCCTTCCACATTCCAAAGACATGCAGTAGGTGAACTGGACACTCTAAACTGGCCATAGGTGTGAGTGTACTTGCAAGTGTGTGGTATAGAGGAGCAGCTGCAGCAGGGCTAGCCACCCGATGGTGTGAACCTTTTCTCTAAATGAGACATGGGCAAAAATGGAAAAAGGGGTTGTGGGTGGATGGATTCTCCTGTGCCAAAATGGTCATGTTAGTCATGTTCTTTTGCAGACATGCTCTGTCTGCAACAGATGTAATTACTTTACTCATTTTCGAGGCATCTGCATACAGACTGTAGAGCACCTCAAATGAAAATGATAGTTCAGAAAGATGCATCCTAAACAAGTATGGGCCTAGGACCGAGCCCTGTGAGACACCCTGTCTGCAACTTAGAATTTCACTTGTCCAATTGTTATATGATACTTGCCATATCCTATTTGTAAGCCATGCAGCTATCCATCTTATCAAGATTGCATCAATACCTGTTTATGCATACAATATACATGCGTCTGCCTGTGTATAAGCTTGTAATTGCTTCGTAAATATTTTAGTAATAAATACACATGTACATACACACACACATGTGTGTGTGTGTGATATGTGATATATATATATATATATATATAGAGAGAGAGAGAGAGAGAGAGGGAGATCGATATATATATATATATATATATATATATATATATATATATATATATATATATATAAATATATAGATATCAAGGGTGTTTTTTTTTAAAGGGTGTGCTTCTTAAAGAACTCCCTTTGCATCCAGTCACACAGTTGGAACAGGTGTTTGTTTTCGTCTTCTCCATCTGTGTGACCGATGGTTACGTGCAGAATTTAAATTCCAGAAGACGTTTGGATTGCACACAAATGTACAAGTGAGAGGTAGATGTGTGCATGTGTGTTTTAAAGTGTTTAAGAGGTGTGTCGGTGTAAGAAATTGGTAGGGAGGGGTGTGTGGATGTAAGAAGTAGGTAGGTAGGGGAATGTGCATGTGTGTGTGTGCTGTGTGTTGTGTGTTGTGTGTTGTGTGTGTGTGTGTGTGTGCGTGTGTGTGTGTGTGTGTATGTGTGTGTGTGTGTGTATGTGTGTGTGTGTTGTGTTGTGTTGTGTGCGTGTGTGTGTGTGTGTGTGTGTGTGTGTGTGTGTGTGTGTGTGTGTGTGTGTGTGCGTGTGTGTGTGTGTGTGTGTGTGTGTGTGTGTGTGTGTGTGTGTGTGTGTGTGTGTGTGTGTGTGTGTGTGTGTGTGTGTGTGTGTGAAATGCCCTAGTTAGAGTTAGCAGGTGGAATTTATTTTCAAGGAATTGTGAGCTTCAAGGGTTGAAAAGTTTACTGCTGCTCATGCTGTCTGCTTAAAACGTACAACTGTTTTGTTCAGCAAATGGTATCACTATTGTATAGAATTTTAAAGCAGTGTTAGTAGCACAACAGGTAGTATACTTGCATCTTGTTGCAGAGAGCTATAGGTTCTACTGTCACAGCAAGTAGAGTTGTATTTTAAGGGGGTGGGGTGCTGCAGTCCTGAGTATATCCTCCTTTGGATGAGATGCCTAGTAACTATGAACTTGTTTTTCAGCTTGACACCCATTCCCTATTGCAATATAGCAGTTTACCATTTTTTAATGTAACATAGGCAATTTATTCTTCAAGGGCAGCAGGCACCGAATTTGTAGATGAAACACTGAAATATAAAGTTGTTTTCTAGCAACAACCTCTTCATTAGTTTCAGATCTCTATAATGTGGAATTACTCAGATAACTTTTACTTCTGCAGAGATTTTGCATATTGACTGATATTGGTGGATTGTGATGACAGAAGTTTGAGTGACCTTTTATGGTTGAAATGTTCTGAACTGGGCAGTTTGTCATTATTGGTTCATATGTTTTGTTTCATTGCTTACTGGCAAAATGTTCAAAACTATAAATTTAAAACACATTCTTACCAAGTTGTGTTGTATTATACAAGCTATATAATTCAATTATTATATATTATAACTGATTCACATTCCTGATTGTATTAAAGAACTTTTGCATGCTCCCAAAAATGTGTGCAAGAGGCCTATGATTTGAAAAAAGCCCAAAGGTAAACTTAACCCACCACTGGCCAGATACATTTTCTTTGCATGTGGGTTCCAGTGAATGTGAAGTTCAAAGGTAGAGAAGTTTTAATGCTAAGTCTGTTTTGATTGTAAGACTATTACTTTGTTTAGCAAATATCTATCAGTGTTTGTGCTATAAAATTTGAAATGAAATTTATAAATTGAATCCAAATATCTGTAACCATTGTGGAAATAAAGCATAAAACAGTATGTACACTGAGAGTTTTTAACAGTGTTTATGGCAAATGGGGAGAAATAGCCAAGTAATGGGACACTGGAATGGCTGTGTGTGTGTGTGTGTGTGTGGGGGGGGGGGGTGGCTGCATGGGGGGGGTTTCCTAGGTTTGCACCCTGCAAAGAATCCCTCAGGCTCCCCTGATATATATACACACACACACACACACATATATATATATATATATATATCTACTTAAGATCACCAAAGAGTGCATGAATTCAGTTTACTATCAAAAGACTGAAATTCATATGGTCGACAGTCATAATGTTGAAAGTCATTACTCCGAACATTCAAAATACTGAAAAAAATGTCAAAGTTTAAATGGTCGAAAAACACCTGCAGTGCTGACAGTATTGTCTTTGAACCCCCCAGACCCCCTGCTACTTATATATTACAACCCCGAGATCGCACTACAGTGCTGACAAGGGTATATCCTTGCCCTGTTGTCAACATTATGTCGACAGGTAATTTGCATGCATTTCCTGTTGATGAAATGAACCACTTAATATTCATGTGTGGACCATATGGGTCGATCAAATGAACGTTCGGTCATATGAATTTCAACCATTTGATATTAAACCCATGAATTCTGCTGCTGGCGCATGAAACCAAATACATAAAGAAACACAAACATTCCAGAACTCTTTATATTCAATGCCAAATGAAGTTTTATTCAGAAAACAAGCCCATACAATGCAAACAGCTTTCACTTACTTAGCATCATCACTGTGATTCTAAAAAGCTAAGTGAAGTCTGCTTATATGGCACATTATCTGTCACATGATTTGTTGCAGCAAATAGCCAAATAGCTTGCAAAGATAAAAAAATTCATTGTGATGATCATTTTAATGATACAGGTCATTAACTCTAATTAATAAAAACATCAATAAGCATCAGTGACCTTTTTATATACAGTTTTTTTTTTTTTAATCAAAGATTTGAAGCCCTTTTTTTAAACTGTGCCTGCATTAATCATAAAGCACCTATTGCCAGTGATCAACAGCTCATGATCACATTGAACTGCATTAAGGAAAATTTGGTAGCCAAAAGTATAACTAAATAAGTTGAAAGTAATACCCAGCATGTAGTTTAAAAGTAAAATGTCTAGTTTATATGTTTGCTAGGCAATTTGATGCACTTCATTAAGTCTTCAATTGGCTGACCCGCTGCATAACTGTGTTTTATTGACTAGAGGTGTAGTTGATTGCTGCTACAGTTAGCTTGGTTAATGTCAACAAAAGCAGCAGAATGGAAGTTTCACTTTGGTTACGACTGTGTGGCGAGGCAGTTGGTGTATATAAGTTATGGGATTTGGGGGCAAGGTTCCCACACTGAGAAATGCAAGGGACAAGGCTCCCACCCACACAAAATATAAACTTTTGTCAGATCATTGCTGGTATGCATGTGTATGGCTGGGTACATGTTGTTGTGTTTGTTAAAGTTTTAGGGAGATGGTACCCATACCTCTCAACTGTCCATATTTTCATGGGATGTCTAGATTTTTGCCTCATATGTTAGGTCTGTTCTTCATAAAATTTGTGTTTTTTTGGCAAATCAGTGAGAATTGAAGTAATTAAATAATGACATAAATTTGAGTTTCAGACTTCATATCATTCAGAAAAGCAAATTTCTAAGTTTGTAAGAGCAATATTTAAAATGTGTGTGTGTGTGTGTGTGTGTGTGTGTGTGTGTGTGTGTGTGTGTGTGTGTGCGTGTGCGTGTGTGTGTGTGTGTGCGTGTGTGTGTGTGTGTGTGTGTGTGTGTGTGTGTGTGTATCATGTGGCAGACTAATGTCCTATCTAGGATTAATTTCTTTGCCTTGTGCCCTGAGTGCCAATATGGACTCCAGCCCTCCCAAGACCCTAAAATGGACAACACTGGTATTGGAGAATGACATAATAATGAATTAATTTTCTGGATTTTTAAATGTAAAGGAATGCAAATTTAACATATGAACTCTTACCTAGATATTCTTATTTAAATAGAATAGTGGAAAAATAATACCAAGAGTAAAGAAGATGTTAAAAAGGCAGGGAAGGATACCTATATGTCTTTGATGGACCTTGGAGGAGTTATCATTTGGGAGCAAAGGAGTATCTACTGCACAGCTGCTGATGGCCAGATGAGTTAATGCAAAATTTCCAGTAATATCTATCCAGACAATGCCAAAGAGGGTATATAAGAATTTGCAAGAAAACTGAGAGGTAGGTAAGCAGCCAGAAAAATATTTTGACAAAGCTAGAAAAGACATGCCTCTGACAAAGCTGCAAAAGACATGCCTTAGCTACAGGGGAGATAGAACGTTAGTATAAAGTAGGACCAGTCATGGATTACAGTGATGGTTGAGTGCAGCACAAATCATTCAAGGCAATACCTTGTCAGAACCTAGCATGTTCAGAGATAAAGGAAATGAAAATTCTTTAGAAAGTGGATTGGCAGCAAAAGGGTAAAAAAATTTCAGGGTGACAACTTAGATTATGTTTTGAACAACAAGGTGTAGATAATCCTGACAGTGAGATATGTGGCATGGGATAAGTAAAAGAAAATGAGCTTTCTAGAACTGTTGTAGGATACAATGCTGTTGATCTGTGAGGATCTTTAGAAGCCTAGCCATACATTCCCAAGAAGTTTTGTATACCTTATATTTTAAGTATGAATGACTGTTACATCAATAGGCTCATAGGTTCATAGGAAATTACTAGGCTAATGGCATAAGGGCCCTTACAAGCCTAGCCAATATAACCTGATTTTATCCAATATATGGTTCATAGGGACAAGAGGATGACATGGATTTGTGCCTGTGCATTGAATATCTTACAGATTGCCCCAGGTGTGAATATGTGATTCAACATCCATTGATCCAAATTACGTTTGAACAGGACCAGGGGATAGCTCTGAGTTATTTGGCTTCTGCTACATACCTACAATCAACTGCATTATTAGCTGAGTTAAGTATAGACTTGCAGTGTTAAAGATTGTACTGCATTTTATTTTATTTTTCTGTGTATTTGTTTCATTGGTCTGTGTCTCTCTGTAGTTATTTATTTTTCTGTTTAATTTTTCATAGAATACTGTGGTCTCTCTCTGTCTCTGCAGTTGGTGGGGGCTATTGTGTTTCACTTCATTGATATTCACTGTTAAACTCTTAGCCTAGAGGGTTTCTGTGTATTTATAAGTGTTAGTCACATATCTTGGAATGTATTACTGCTCAATTTCTGAGTTGTTTGGCTTCTGCTACATACCTACAATCAACTGCATTACTAGCTGAGCTAAGTACAAACTTGCAGTGTTAAAGATTGTACTGCATTTTATTTAATTTTTCTGTGTATTTAATTGTTTCTTTGGTCCGTGTCTCTCTGTAGTTATTTATTTTTCTATTTAATTGTTTCATAGAATACTGTGGTCTCTCTCTGTCACTGCAGTTAGTTTCCTGCCTGCCCTCCCTGTTCTTGTTCTGGTATTAATCTTGGTGGCTTTGGAATTGCCCGCCTCTCCTATACATTTGTGTTTGTACACTCCTCCTGGGTCTATCTTATTTGCTCACTCAACCGAGTACAGTGAGATCATATATTTTGACTTCAGACACTCCTACCAGTCCCAACTATTCAGCTCTATCCCAGCTCTATTCCAGTCTAGTGTCACTAGCTCAATCTACCTAATACATTGAGAACATTTGTGAAGGGCAAGCAACTTAGGTCCTTTATTTTGAATTATCTTCTGTTTCTCCTTTCTACCTTTTCACTTTCCAAAAAAAAATTTCTAAGCTTGTTTCCTGCCTTTCCTGTAACTAGTTTAGTCCAGATACAGATTTGCTGTAACCAGGACTGTTTGTAAGCTTCTGGGCATCCCAAAGCCTTTCTGTGTTGGAGGGAAGCCTTCTAGCTTATCAGTGGGAGTGGTAAGCACTAGGTAGCCTATCTACCACAACAGTAGTTTCTGGTCTGGAAATTGTAGTTTATTGGCCGTTTGGCAGTTTTTCTATCTCTTTCAACTTTCTGGTTTAAAAGCCGCGTTTATGCTTGTTTCCCACCTTTCCTGTAACTAGTCTAGTCCAGATACAGATTTGCTATATCCAAGACTGTTTGTAAGATTCTGAGCCCCCCAAGCCTTTCTGTGTTGGAGGGAAGCCTTTTAGCTTATCAGTGGGAGGGGTAAGCACTAGGTAGCCTATCTATCACAAGAGTGGTTTGTGGCCCAGAAATTGTAGTTTATTGGCTATTTGGACAGTTTTCCATCTCTTTCAACTTTCTGGTTTAAAAGCCTGCATTTGTGCTTGTTTCCCGCCTTTCCTGTAACTAGTCCAGTCCAGATAAAGATTTGCTGTATCCAGGACTGTTTGTAAGCTTCTGAGCCCATCAAGCCATTCTATGTTGGAGGGAAGCCTCCAAGCTTATCAGTTGAAGTGGTAAGCACTAGGTAGCCTATCTACCACAAGAGTGGTTTCTGGCTGAGAAATTGTAGTTTATTGGGCGTTTGGGCAGTTTTTCCATCTCTTTCAACTTTATGGTTTAAAAGCCTGCATTTGCGCTTGTTTTCTACCTTTCCTGTAACTAGTCTAGTCCAGATACAGATTTGCTGTATTCAGGACTGTTTGTAAGCTTCTGAGCCCCTTCAAGCTTTTCTGTGTTGGAGGAAAGCCTTTTAGCTTATCAATGGGAGTGGTAAGCGCTAGGAGGCCTATCTACCACAACAGTGGTTTCTGGCCCAGAAATTGTAGTTTATTGGCCGTTTGTCAGTTTTTCCATCACTTTCAACTTACTGGTTTAAAAGCCTGCATTTGCGCTTGTTTCCCATCATTCCTGTAACTAGTCTAGTCCAGATACAGATTTGCTGTATCCAGGACTGTTTGTAAGCTTCTGAGCCCCCCAAGTCTTTCTGTGTTGGAGGGAAGCCTTCTAACTTATCAGTGGGAGTGGTAAGCACTAGGTAGCCTTTCTATCACAAGAGTGGTTTCTGGCCCAGAAATTGTAGTTTATTGGCTGTTTGGGGAATTTTTTCATCTCTTTCAACCGTCTGGTTTAAAAGCCAGCATTTGCGCTCATTTCCCACCTTTCCTGTAACTAGTTTAGTCCATTTACAGATTTGCTGTATCCAGGACTGCTTGTAAGCTTCTGAGTCTCCCAAGCCTTTCTGTGTTGGAGGGAAGCCTTCTAGCTTATCAGTTGGAGTGGTAAGCACTAGGTAGCCTATCTACCACAAGAGTGGTTTCTAGACCAGAAATTGTAGTTTATTGGCCGTTTGGCAGTTTTTCCATCTCTTTCAACTTTCTGGTTTAAAAGCCCATGTTTGCACTTGTTTCCCACCTTTCCTGTAACTAGTCTTGTCCAGATACGGATTTGCTGTATCCAGGACTATTTGTAGGCTTCTGAGCCCCCAAGCCTTTCTGTGCTGGAGGGAAGCATTCTAGCTTATCAGTGGGAGTGGTAAGCACTAGGTAGCCTATCTACCACAACATCCAGGTACAGATTCTTAGTTTTAGCACTTGAATTTGCTTATTCATGCTCAGCACTTGTTCAGAACTTGTTGTTAGCACTAAATAAGCTACAAATTACTACACCACTCAACATTCCTCTTTACCTAGAGGAAAACAGTTTTTGTACTTACTTTCCTCACTTGCTTAGAGAAAAACAGCTTTTATACTCTTTCCTCACTTGTCTAGAGGAAAGTATTTTTTTTATTCAGGCATGTCCAAGGGTCAGCTCTCAGTGTTCTCTCCTGTCTATCTGATGAATCTGGGCATCTTGAGGCAATGTAGCAATTGCCTCATGTACACAGACAACCCTTTCCTCCTACCACCCAACACCACAACCTGTGAGAGATGCACTTATCTAGCCAAACTGGAGGTAAAGTTCTCTCCAACCAAGACTGAACTTGACAGTCAAGAGGAGAAGGTAAACACTTGCACCACACCACACTCATCACATTTGTCCCACTAAACCTACACCACAAAAATCCACACATAGAAACACAAAAACATTTACAGAGGCTCTCAATAATAATCTGCTCAAGCAACAGAGACCTCCAATGCAGAAATGCAAGCAACCTCCACCCCCAACACAACCCAAATGACACATAGCCCACAGACTCAGTGTGCTAATAAACAACAGCCCATAAGGCAAACCAACGTATCCAACACATTAGTCATAGGTGACTCTATAGTCAGACACACTGATGTCCCACTCACCAGGCTAAACAAGGAGAAGGTTACTGTCAGCTGCCTGTTGGGTGCCAGGATCCGCCACATAACCCATGCACTCAAAGCACTCCATAACAAGTACAAATATGACCTCCCTGGACTACATGAAAAGAGGCATGGAAGAGCTCTCCGATCTTGTAGCCCAGGCAGGTATGACCCTAGCCCTGAGTAGCATCCTGCCATTGCCTAGAATGATACCACAGTACAAGGACAAAATGATTGACTTCAACAATTGGCTAAGCTTCTGCTGTCATTCTAAGGGGATCCAGTATCTGTCTGCCTGGGATGACATGGTCAACAGACCATGATGCTTTGCCAGAGATGGCCTGCACCTGTTGCCACTGGGTTTCCAGATACTGGCTAAGGCTCTTGCCACCCCTATAGTGCCCTTTTTAGGCAAGGTTCAAATGACAAATTCACATCATAACAGGAACAGGCAAGCAAAAACTGAGGGTAATGCTACTCAAAGCTAGCAGTCTAAATCTCAAAATGCACTCACTCGAGGCACTCCTTAAAATGGAGAACATCGATATCTGTGCAGTGACTCAGACCTGGTTCAAGGCTCTAGAGAGCACCCCTGTATTACCAGGCTATAACTCATACCACACTTTTCGGCCATGTAACCTGGACCAGAACACCAAAGCCGGAGGTGTGTTCATATTCATTAAGGATATCCACACCTCCAGGCTAGTTGCACAGCATAATGCATCCGAGGTTATCCAAGTGCAACTAACTCTGGGGAAAACTGCAATCCAAATTGTAGCTTGCTACAGATCCCCCATGCCACAGGATTCCCACTCCTCTTTTGTTGATATACTGGAAAATATTAGGGTTCAACCAAACATTTCAACTACCCCACCATCAACTGGGAAAACTACTCATATACCAACTCCTTCACTCAATGCTTTCTGGAATTCATAAATTCCAATGCCCTGGATCAACTTATCCACACCCCCACCAGGGGCAACAATATCCTAGACCTAGTCATTGCCAACATGAGTGACCAGTGTTCCACACCGGAAATCAACTCCTTGTTGGTCAGATCTGACCATAAGCTAATCACCCTAGATATCCGCATACCACCCCCACCCACCATTAAGAAATCTGTGATGCCCGTGCCCTGGCCCAGCAGTCAAGGAGCCTCAATCCTCACCACTAGCACCAGTGAGGGGTGTCTCATATAGGAGGAAAGGATAACAAATACACACAGTAAAGTCCAATTTCCCTTAAGAGCACACAAAGATCACAGTCAGTCCAGGGCTGGTCACTCCGTTGCTCTCTAGGTCCCCAATAAGACTCCCAACTGGCACAGCTATAGGGTCCAGATCTCAGCCAGCTGGGCAAGCTAAAATCTCCAGCACCCTCTCTGTCCAACCAGTGCTTTGTGTCCCTACCCAAGTAGCTGACACACACACACACACACACACACACACACACACACACACACACACACACACACACACACACACGCTTTGAGTTAAGTTTATATAACCACACAGACACTCCTGGGAAAGGCTGGCACAGGTTCTCCAGCTGTGCCCCTTTTACCCAGACTATACGGTAGAAGTCACTGCCACCACCCAGCTAATAATTATCAGCTACTCAAAGGCCCTTAAAAGGGTGTCTAATTATTACTGTGCGATATTATTATCCAATTGGTAGTATAGCCCAGGGCTAAAGCTATTAGAGTGGCTTTGTACAATTGTACCAAAGGCATGCAAGTACTCTTAAGAGCTTAAATTATCTCTACACAAAACAGCCACAGTTGAAAGGTTTAAAAAAATATTTAATAATAAATAATAAAAACACAAGACAATACTTTGTTACACAGTGCTAGTCAAGAGTTCATAGATCACAGAGAAATACTTAAAATAATTCAGTAGTACAGTTCTGACATCACAGAAAAACAGCCTAATCTTTCTAGTTTCTAGCTATTTCTAAGAGAAAACACAAGTCTAAGATAACTTACATATAGAATACAGGCAGAGTGCTGATGAGTTGGATGGTCAAGACAAAAATGCTTTCTAATCTCTGATTCTCTCTGTTTTTAAAATCACATTCCTGGTTCCCATTACATCATTCTTCACACTTCCCTGGGTTCCTAGGCTAACAGAAACTACATTTACATTCTTAACATCTCCTTGTGTTATCTTGTAGCTGGTCAGGAAGCAGAGCAATAAAAATACATTTGCATGTTTAAATCTAGCAATTTAACTCTTGGTTAAAACAATAGAAAGAATGTCTTCATCTAGACAGGCTGGAGCCGACTTTAGATCAGAGGGTCACAACATGTTTTACTTGGTCAGCAGAGAGCACTGTTGTGACATTTTTTTCAGTTCCACATTTGACAGCAGTTTTTCCATTTAAGACAACATCCTGTGGTTCACATTAATATTTACAGATGACAGAATTATTTCCAAAATTCTATCTGGCTAGGCTGTCAGCCTTCACATTTCTTCACCCAATCTTCACAGAAACCACAGTAAACAATTTCTCCAATGCCAACTTCATGCTTCTTAAGACAGAAGTGGCCAACTTCATGACACCCATGCAGATGGACAATACAGTCATGAATGCTGAATCCTACAGAAATGCACTCTATAAGCACTTACACGAATGCGTGGATTGTGCTATCCCAAACAGAACCAAGATGCTATCCTCCAAAAAAAGGAAGCCAATCTGCTGGTCTACTGCCATAAACAAACTCTACAACAGAAGGAAGAAATTGTTGCAAAAGAGAGTAAAATCCCATGAGTGGAGGAGCTGCCTGGTCAGCCTCAGTAAGAAGCTGAGATCCCTTATAAGATCCCCCAAAGCTAGCTATGAAAACAAAATCACCACTGATTCTAAGGGCAAACACAAAGCATTCTATAGCTATGTCAAGAATCTCAGTGGCAACACCCAGATCTGCTCTGAGTTACAGCACAATGGCACAAAAATTACAGAACCAACTGATATTGCCAACATCTTGGCAGATAGGTTCAGTGCTAACTTTACCCCCCTCTCACCCCCTAAATGGCCCATATCTATTCAGGAAGAATGCAGAGTCCCTGTGATCACATCTATGCAGGTAAAAGCTGCACTCTCTAAAACCAAAAACACAGCATCCATGGGACCGGACAACATCCCAGACTGCGTTTTACACGAACTTCAGAACGAACTGGCTCCCCCATCTAAGCACCATATTCAATCATAGTCTCATGCCAGGCTTTGTGCCTACTGAATGGTGCACAGCAACAGTTATCCCACTCCACAAAGGGGGAGCCACCACTGATCCCGTGAACTATCGCCCTATTAGCCTGATGAGCCTGGTTTGCAAGGCCATGGAACGTATCATCATGGAACTCATAAACAAAGACATTGATAACCTCCAAACTTTGAACCCCACCCAGTTTGGGTTTGTGAAAGGCAGTTCATGCCTTCTGAACCTGATCGACTTCTTTGAGGCAGTCACCAAAGCCATAGACGAGGGTAAGGTGGTTCACACAGCCTATCTTGACCTCACTAAGGCTTTCGACACCATCCCCCATTCTAGAATTATAGCTAAACTCACTAAGCTAGGTATAAACCCCTATGTCACAAGATGGGTTGCCAACTGGCTCACTGACAGAACCCACACTGTAAAAGTTGCAGACTCCAAATCTGACTTCAAACCAGTGACAAGTGGAGTACCAAAGGTTGAGTCCTGGGACCTACTTCTCTGAAGTACAGGCTAACACAGAAGGCCTCTGGCTAGTGAAGTTCGCAGATGACTGTAAACTAGGAACCATAGTCGAGTCCCCAAATGATGTGGACATCCTACAGAAGGGCCCCACTGAGACAAATGCCTGGTGTCAGAGGCATGGCCTCAAGCTCAATGCCAAAAAGTGCACTGTCATCCCCTTTGGTAATAACTCTGTACCCATGAACTACCACATAAATGGCAGGCTACTTAACGCCGAATGTGTGATAAGAGACCTTGGGACCCAGGTGGACAGTAGTCTCTCCTTTGATAATCACATAACTACAGTACTCAGGAAATCCTTGTATGTGGCACACCTCATCAGAAAAGGGTTCTCATCCAGGAAAAAAAGAGGTCATTGTTCCCCTCTACTCGGCACTCATTAGATCCATTAAAGAGTACAACGCCCCTTTTGGAATGTACCTCACAAGACATCTGCAGCAGCTGGAAAGGCCACAGAAGTACCTCACAAAGAAGATTACTGGCC
Organism: Protopterus annectens; assembly: GCF_019279795.1. Lineage (NCBI taxonomy): Eukaryota > Metazoa > Chordata > Ceratodontiformes > Protopteridae > Protopterus > Protopterus annectens. The sequence goes on along the minus strand of NC_056732.1, from coordinate 382,681,308 downwards.
TCAAACAGATGCCCTACACTGACCGTCTCAAAAAACTCCAGCTTTACTCTGTAGCATATCACTTACTCCAAGGTGATCTTTGCCTAACATATAAAGCTATGTTAAACCCAGAGCTGTTGGACATGCTACACCTAAAGAAATCCCAATCCCTCCGAACTATATACTCTAGGGACCTAAACCTTGTCACCACAATAAACAGGACATGGTGGAGGGATAGTTTCCTGTACCAGAGACTTCCTATACTCTGGATCAAGCTACCCATCTATGTCAAGCAAAGTTCTTCATTAGCACTCTTCAAGAAAAATCTTGATGAGTGGATGGGAAATAGGAAATACACCCCGGTGATTACTTCTGTGGCTCTGCTCGACAGCGGCACAGGAAATTAACTTTCTTGGGTGGCGTAAGCCAGGCAATTTTGTTGGCTAGGCTTACTTGGGCCCTTGGGCCGATAGCCTAGTACTTACCTAAGAACCTATGAACCTTAATGTGAATAGGAAGCCTGTTCCAAAGAAGGGGCAATCTCTGAGACACATATCTGTCTCTCTAGCATGTTTTGTTTGAGTTGCTGACTAAGTTTAGATCCCTAGATCAGGTGATGCTTGTGCTGTTTGACTTGCGGATGTATAGTAGCTTCATCAGGGCTGAATTTGTGAGTGCCTTGTAGGTTAGTCATAGGTCGCCCCTTAATAATTGGTAGGAGACAGAGTAAAGGGGTAGGGCTTTTAGTTTATCTGCATTAGTTAATGTTGTTTACACCTTGTTTACCTAACATGTTGCCACTATCCATGACATTTCACACAAAAAGGCAGTTATAGGTAGACAGTGTTATAATGGTACTTAATTTCAAAATGTTTACACTTCATATATTGCAATTTTAAAATGTCTTAAAATGTAGACTGCATATGCCCATACATTTAAAAGGTCTATGTCATTAAGGATGCCTATAAAATCTGCCATCTGCAAAGATTAACTAAACAAAGGAATATGTCAAAATAGTACATGCACAAGAGGCATGCATTCATTTGTGTAATCTCAAGCTCTAAAATGCAGAAGCTTCTGGTGGTTACAGACCATCCAATCAGCCAGACTTGACTGTATAGGCAGCAGCTCTTCAGGCAAAGAGTAGTGTTAATCTGACATGCACGCTTTCCTCCCTGAAGATGTTGTTATCATCTCCTCTGAGAGGTGCAAGAAGGCATATGTTGTTCTCAATGGTTAAGTTGCTTATTAAGATCACTGTGAAGTCAGTGCTTTAACAGGATGGTAAAAGCCTATGGAAACCACAACTATTAGCTTTTCTTAACTCTTACTTCATTCCTGACATCTTAAGCAGCAGGACAGGAGAGCTGCAGGAGGCTTATCTAGGAGATAAAGATTCACATCCTATACTCTTATTTTGGAAAATGAAGAACAAAGTGGAATCTAAATGCTGTTGTCCTGTACATTCTGTCATCTAGTAAGGGGTGTCCAGTTCATTGGCTATGATACTTTTATTCAAACTAAACTAACATTGTGCTTCAGTGTTCACCCTCAGAACAAGATAAACTAGTGACACTGGTTGGGACCCTGCTTGTTAATGCCAAGTTCTGGTGTTGCAAGTCCTGAAATGCACTCACCTGCCAAGTGAGAGAGGAGAAGGGTAGAGGAAGTATGGTCACTGTTATCTGATGGTGTTGTATTTTATTTGTTTGTTTGATAACTGTGTAAGCCCACAAGAGTCACACAATCCTTTTTTGAGAGATAAACCAAGAACACTGCTCTAGTTAAATAACTTTGCTGAAATTCGCACAGTATGCAAACAGAAACCTGTTATTTCTTCCTTTTCCCGGCATGTGGATGTATTTCAGGACTTGGTCTATCTGGCAATAAGCATGAATTGCTAACATTCAGTGTTATACTGCCAAATAGATAGATATGCACAAGTCTTATATGTAACGTATATAATATATATTTATCAAAATGCTCAAATATTTTCTGAAAAGTCACATAATCACTAAGCTCACTAAAACACGCACACATTATAGCTGTACACCCTGTTAAGGATACAGTCCTACAACAAATGTATTGAACTGAAGGGGATGCATCAACCACAGTCTCTACCAAGTTCTCCATCAAATTAAGACTTTATGAATTAACTTGCTTAAATGAACCAGTACTACTTTTTCAGCAACCTCTCAAAGCATCTACTTAAATGCCAAATGTAAATCTTCATTCTGAATTTGAGTAGTATCCTAGGAGTTGTGGAAAACCTTGTGCTAATTGTGGGTTACTTTAGGAAAAAGGCAATAACTGTTGACAAAAAATCTGTTTTCTTTTTCTTTAGCAGGAAAAAAAGCATGGGAGCAGAAAAGTAAATGAAACTGGAGCTGAACTGCAGATGTGGATGCCCTCTTCTGGCCAGAAAAAGAAAATTTATTTATTTATTTATGTATGTATGTATGTATGTATGTATGTATGTATGTATGTATGTATTTATTTATTGGCATTTGTTTACCAGGATAGTCCACTGGGCCTGTAAGAGCCCATTTTCATTGGAAGCCCAGGGAGAAAAGCTCTCCAAAAAACATGGACCTATACAAGTTTATAACAATTAGTACAATCTTCACAAAATCAAAGAATAATTGACAAAAATTAAAGTAAATGTAAAGTTAAATTTGTCAACAGTTACAGTAATGCAAAACTTGCTACAGAAGGAGACAAAAACAGGTAAAAAAGCTAACATTGTATAAAACTTTTGTCAAAAGATATTGTTAGGTTATGTTAAGATGTTATAATAAATACTGATTTGTGATAGTTAAAGAAGAGCATTATGGTACATGAGAGAAAAAAAGTTAGCAGATTATGTTTATGTGGTAGAGGTAGTCAGGATTTAAAGCTTAGTGAGAAAAAAAGGTTTTCCATAAAATGGATACCTCTGTGAGTCTATGGATGTAGCCTGCACACTTAACCAATAAAGGTAGTTTCAGAACCAGACAAATCTGTCTATGCAGGCTGAAGAAAATCACGAGTAATATTATCATTTTATTCTGTTATACTCTGTTAGATCAGGTATCATTTAAATGTACCAAAATACAGTATTCTCTTTGCATAAGTCTAGAAATGCAACAATATTAAAGCAAGCTTCACAGTTTGCATGCAGTTTCAGTAAATGCACTTTCAGTGAAAATAACCTTTAGTCAAGAATACTGATAAGAACAGAATGTGCTGTACATTGAGTACAAACACACCTTGCTTGTATTGTATAAGGCTTGGGAACCAAGGTTATAGAGGCCTGTAGAAACTTACAGGGTTTTACTATTATTAGGAAATACTTCAGATACAGTTAGCTCGTTTGGAATGTTATGCAGAAAGTCATGGCCCTGCAGTCCTCAGAAGGCATTGCAAACAACTGGGCATGAGTGCAGAAGTCAAGTCAAATATCCAGCATTTCAGGATATTAATTACACTATTCAGGAGGAAAGGAATATAAAGAATATGAATTTAGAGGTCTATTTTAGTTCATCAGCAGTGTTATTGGAGTCAGTATTCAGATATTGTTGACATCTACCTCCACTGTACATAATAAATCATTCTTAACTGAACTACAGTGTGTGCAGACGGGTCTACTTCTTTTGACCTAACTTTCATTTGCCTGACACTCATTTGCCTGACCCCATTTGACTGAAATTTCATTTGCCTGACACTTCATTTGTCCAACACTTCATTTGACTGACAAGTATTATTAGCAAGAAAATGGAATATGCCCCCTTCCCCACTGTAGTGCGACCCTGGAGTTAGAATATATAGTTATGGGGGGGTGTGGGGGGCACAGCCCCCCAGCAACAGGGGGTGTGGTGGGCGAAGCCCCCCACTTCATTTCATATGATATTCTTAACTTTTGATGTAATATTGCTTAGTAAAAGAAAAGTAAGTGGGGGGCTTCGCCCCCAACACCACCCCCAACTATATATTCTAACTCCAGGGTCGCACTACAGTGGGGAAGGGGGCATATTCCATTTTCTTGCTAATAATACTTGTCAGTCAAATGAAGTGTCAGGCAAATGAAGTGTCAGGCAAATGAAATTTCAGTCATTTGGTCTCAGGCAAATGGGTGTCAGGCAAATGGGAGTTAGGTCAAAAGAAGTAGACCCGTGCAGACTTATTCTGAAAGGTACGAGAAGCTTTGGCCCATAAAGGAGAGACTGGCACCTGCTCAGCACAGTTCTAGGTAATTAACAGATTAAGACATTCATTCCAGTCTCATTCCAGTTTCTTCTAGTTGTTTCCAGTTAATTCCAGTATCCTACAATCATATCAATTCTTTCATACTTTATGGCACAATATTAGCTATAATTAAGCAAACAATGTCAACGTTTTTATTCATCTATGCACTTATTTTTTCTGGTATTATTATTAATCATAGTTTTATTTTTCTCTATCACCTTGCTGTGTTTTTCCAATAACATGATTTTTCACATTCTAGATTCACCTATCTTGACACTCAGAAGGAATGAGCTTTCTATAAGGTCTCTAATATTAGGCCACATACACGTGGATATAATTCACTAAAAACACAATACTGAAACAACGCCCCTTCAATTAACTCAGTGCAACAAAAGCATTGACTGAGAGCACAAGAATACAAGCAAAGATTTGTATTGGCTTTCTTTAAACTTTTGTTTACAAGACAACATCTAGACAGAGGAAACATTAGCCCTCTAAAATGTAATGTATTCTGTCAGAAATTGAAAATGTGGATTATGCCTGCGAAGACTGGTAGAGAAGGATGAACGCTGCCAGCCTAGCCAGATAGAATTTTGCAGATAATTCTGTCATTTGTAAATATGAATGTAAACTACAGGCTAGTTGTTTTAAATGTAAAAAATACTGTTACATGTGGAACTGGAAATAAATGTGACTACAGTGCACTCTACTGACCAAAGTAAAGCATGTGGTGACCCTTTGAAGTAGACAGTAGAGCCGAAAAGTCTAGAGGAAGAAATGATTTCTATTGTTTTAACCAAGAGTTAAATTGCTAGATTTAAACATGCAAATTTATTTTTATTGGTCTGTTCCTGACCAGCTGCAAGATAACAAAAGGGAGATGTTAAGAATGTAAATGCAGTTAATGTGTAGCCTGGGAACTCCAGGAAAGTGAAGGACTGATGTAATGTTTATCAGAACTGCAATTTCAATTTAAACAGAGAGAATCAGAAGGCATTAAGCATTTTTGTCTTGATCATCCAACTCACAGCACTGCCTCTTGCTCACATGTAAGTTATCTTAGACTTGTGTTTTCTTTCAGAGATAGCTAAAAGCTAGAAAGATTAGACTAAGTGTTTTTCTGTGATGTCAGAACTGTACTACTGAATTATTTTACGTATTTCTGTATGCTCTCTGAACTCTTGACTAGCACTGACTGTGAAGTAGAAAGTATTGTCTTGTGGTTTTAATTATTTATTATTAAATATTTTAAAACCTTTTAAATGTGGCTGGTTTGTGTAGAGATAATTTAAGCTGTAGGATACATTGCATATTTATAGTGATTACTGTATCAAGTCACTCTAATAAGCCTTGAGTGTTTAGTCACATAATATCAATTGGATAATAATATTGCACAGTAATAATTGGACACCCTTTTAAGGGCCTTTGAGTAGCTGATAAATCTTAGCTGGTTGGTGGCAGGGTACTACCGTATAGTCTGGGTAAAAGGGGCATAGCTGGAGAACCTGTGCCAGCCTTCCCCAGAAGTGTCTGTGTGGTTGTATAAACTCTTATCTCAAAGTGTGTGTGTGTGTGTCAGCTACTTGGGCAGGGACACAAAGCGCTGGTTGGACAGAGAGGGTGCTGGAGATTTTAGCTTGCCCAACTAGGCTGAGATGTAGACCCTATAGCTGTGCCAGTGGGAAGTCTTATTGCGGACCTGGAGAGCAAGAGAGCGACCAGCCCCAGACTGACTGTGATCTCTGTGTGCTCTTAAGGGAAATTGCACTTTACTGTGCTTATTTGTTATCCTTTCCTCATATATGAGATGCCCTCTCTGGTATAGTGGTGAGGATTGAGGCTCCTTGATTGCTGGACCAGGGCACGGGCTTCACATTTGTGTTTGACAGCGGTGGGATATCCACATCACATATGAATTAGTTGTCAAATACTAATTGGCTTGTAGTGGTATGGATAGAGTGAATCCTGTAGCTTGTGTACAGTGAGCTTTGACAGTGAGCTTTGAAGGTGTTTTTGTACTCTAAAACAGCCACTCAGTGAATACTCAGAGTTCAGATCACAACTGTTTTATTTCTTTTGTTAGCTTAGTTAGTCAGGGTGAGCAGGCAGCATGTCAGCAGAAGAGTATGGAAAGCCGACAAGGATCCAGCTGGCAGAGATGTGCCAGGCTAGGGGACTGGTGCATGCAAACCTGACTAAGGCAGACCTGATTGCAGCCTTGGTTACAGCTGCATCAGTAAACAGCAACAAGGAGGGCAATCAGACTGGCAGTGGAGATATAATACCCTCGGAGAATGGACAGCTCAACCTTTCTGCAGGGGACTTAAAAAATCCATCTGGAGTTAGAGATTTGAGTTGGAGGCCAGGCTTGTGGAATTAAAAGCAAATGAGAGACTGTAATGTTTGCAGGCTGAGGAGAATGAGAAACTGTTATGTCTGCAAGCTGAGGAACAAGAGAGGCAGAGGCAGCATGAGAAGGAGATGCTGATTCTTCGCCAGAGTCATGGAGGTAATGGGGAAGGGAGTAACTGGACCCCAGAAGCACAAAAGGTCAGTAAATTTCTTCCGCAGTTTAAAGAGTGGGATAATTTTGATAGTTTCATTCATATGTTTGAGAGGGCATGTAAACAGTATGAAGTTGACCAAGGACTTTGGGTACGGTTCCTGACCCCCTTACTCCATGGTAAAGCTGTAACTGTTCTATCCAAAATGTCTAATGTTGCATGTTTTGATTATACTGCTTTAAAAAATAGTCTTTTAGAATTGTTTAAGCTAACACCTGAAATGTATAGGAATCATGAGCATAGACATAAGGCAGATGAAAGTGTGTGTGAATATGTTGCTAAATTGAGCACTTATTTCCATAGGTGGGTGAATGGATGTCAGATCACCACTTCTGAAGGGCTGACAGACCTTTTGGTGAGCGAACAAGCCCTTAGCACTTTGCCTGAGGACATGGGGATCTGGTTAGCTGATAGACAATGTGCTACTCCAGATGAGTTGGGAAAGAAGGGAGATCTATACCTGGTAAGCAGGGCAGCCCTGCACAGGAAGGTGACCCCCAGTACTGCTCATGGGTCTAAAGGAACCCATGCTGGGCAGCACAGAATGCCCCAACAGAATCTGCCAGTAGCAGGGGAATCCACTAGTCCAGGTACACATCCAGGAGCTAGGGTTAAATGTTTTGAATGCAACCACTGGGGCCATGTGGCATACAGGTGTCCATGGAGGCAAGGCAGGGAACCAAAGGTGAGGGAGCCACTAAGTGGGAAAGACAAAATGCCAATAGTAGGTTGTCTTGAAACAACAGGGGTACTAACCTACCATCCTGCAGATGTCCTGAGAGGGAAGGATTTGGATGAGGCAGTACCATGTGCTTATGCAGTTACAGTCAGGCTAGGAGACAAGCATGTGGGTCTGGTAGCCTGGGGAAGACCCAGACAGACTGCATCTTTGCAGCCAGGACTGGTAAAGTGGTTACGTCAGGGAGGGAGCTACTCTGTAGCAGTGAAACTGAAGGTGAGCCACAGCTGCTTGTGGGTACTGATGGTCCCTTGGACAGAGTGACTGCAAAGGTAGAGGTGAGTAGTAGTACCCAGGCTGACAGTGAGGCACCACTGTCAGAGGATGCCAGACTTCCTGTGGAAGGGGAGCTGGGAAGGGTTACAAAGAGAGAGTTGAGACAGGCTCAGCTCTCAGACCCTACATTGCAAGGCCTGAAGTAAGGGAGTTACCTGATTCTCAAGGGAAGGGCGAATCTGTATACTAGGACAGAGGGTTACTATACAGAGAGTGGACCCCTGAGGGAGGGCTAGAAAGTGAGATATTACCACAGTTGGGAGTGCCTAGAGCGTACCATCTGGCACTTCTAGCCATAGCCCATGATATTGCCTTTGCAGATCATATAGGCATAAAACATACAAAGAGGTGTATTATGCAGAACTTCTATTGGCCTGGAATTTCCAGAGATGTAACAGGGTACTGCAGGACCTGTGAGCAGTGCAAAAAGGTAGGCAAGACAGGAGACAAGATGAGAGCTCCTTTGATGCCTTTGCCTGTGATTGAGGAGCCATTTCAGAGGGTAGCTATGGACATTGTGGGCCCTCTGAGTACCCCAAGTTCTGCAGGGAAAAAGTATATCATAGTGGTAGTGAATTATGCTACACAATACCCTGAGGCAGTGGCTTTGTCCTCCACTGAGGCAGAGAAGGTGGCAAATGCTTTGTTAGAGATTTTCAGCCATGTAGGTTTCCCAAAAGAAATACTGACTGACAGAGGTTCCAGTTTCATGTCAGACCTGCTGGCTTGTCTGTGGATGTCCTGTGGGGTGAAGCACATGAAGACCACCCCCTACCATCCCCAGACTAAAGGTCTTGTTGAGAGGTTAAACTCTACAATCAAGTCCATGCTTTGGGCATTTGCATATCAGTTTAAGAGGGAGTGGGACAAATATTTGCCCCATCTGCTGTTTTCTTACAGAGAAGTTCTCCAGGAATCAACAGGTTTTTCACCCTTTGAGTTGCTGTATGGGCATAGGGTAAGGGGACCTCTAGATTTAATTCAAGATGACTGGGAAGGTGAGTGCGAGTCTCACAAAGAGTCTGTTGTGGCATACATCCTAAACCTCAGGACAAGGTTCAGGGAACTCATGGGCTTGGCCCAGGAGAACCTGGCAGAAGCCCAACAACAGAAAAAGGTGTGGTATGACAGGAATGCTTGAGCTAGAGAGTATGCTGTGGGGCAACAGGTAATGGTTCTCATTCCTGTCAGGCACAACAGGCTGCAAGCAGCTTGGGAGGGACCCTACAAGGTGGTAAGAAAGGTAAGTGATGTTAATTACAAACGGCAGGGGCACAAATTGTACCATGTTAATATGATGAAACCTTACCATGATAGGGAGGCCCTTGTGCTGAGCATTTGCAGTGGATTGCAGGAGGAGTCTGAGGGAGATCTGGGGATTGATCTCCTCAGTGAGGCTCGGGCTGACACCTCAGTGGAAGGGGTAGCAATGTCCCAGCAGCTATCCCCTTCCTAGGTTCGAGAAATCTGAGCAGTGTTGCAGGAATTTGGGGACATGTTCTCTGGGAAACCAGGATGCACCCACCTGGTGCAGCACCAGGTGGATACAGGACCACAAAGGCCTATTAGGCAGGCCCCTTATAGGGTGCCCGAGAGAGTCAAACAGGCTCTGAGGGAGGAGGTACAGGAGATGATGGAACTAGGGGTGATTCAAGAGTCCAGCAGTCCCTGGGCCTCCGCAGTGGTGCTGGTGCCAAAAAAGGATGGTGGCACCAGGTTCTGTGTGGACTACAGGAAATTAAATAGTCACACAGAGTCAGATGCTTACCCCATGCCTAGGACAGATGAGGCCCTAGAGCAGCTGGGTGGGGCTACGTATCTTACAACCATTGATCTTACCAAGGGTTACTGGCAGGTGCCCTTGACTCCCAGTGATAGAGAGAAGTCAGCCTTTGTGACTCCTTTTGGCTTGTATGAGTTCACAAAGATGCCCTTTGGGATGAAGAATGCCCCAGAGACTTTCCAGAGGCTGGTAGATCATATCCTAGCAGGAGCAGGAGGGTTTGCCCTTGCTTACCTGGATGATATTGCCATCTACAGCCATTCCTGGCCTGAGCACCTTTAGCATGTCAGGGAGGTGCTGGGCAGACTACAGAGGGCAGGGTTGACCATTAAGCCGAGAAAATGTCAGGTGGGTATGGCGGAGGTCTCCTACCTAGGATATAGAGTGGGGAGTGGTAAGATACGGCCAGAACCTGCCAAAGTGGAAGCCATTCAGGCATGGCCTGCACCTGTTACTAAAAAGCAGGTGAGGGCATTTTTAGGGACAGCAGGATACTACAGAAAGTTCATCCCCAGTTATAGTACCATAGCTGCTCCCCTCACAGACCTGACAAGGAAGAACAGGCCAGATAAGGTAGTGTGGATCCCAGCTTGTGAGCAGGCATTCCAGAAGCTTAAAGAAGCTTTGGGAGTACCCCCTGTGTTAGCCAGTACAGATTGCAACAAAGAATTTGTTGTGCAGGTGGATGTTTCGAACCATGGGGTGGGGGCTGTACTTAGCCAGATTTCTTCAGAGGGGGAAGAGCACCCAGTGGTTTATGTCAGTCGTAAGCTCCAACCCAGAGAGGAATGCTATGCAGCTGTAGAAAAGGAATGTCTAGCCATAGTGTGGGCATTGCAGAAACTTCAGTCTTATCTGTATGGAAGGAAATTCACTGTTATGACAGATCACAACCCCCTAAAATGGTTAAACAGAGCCAGCCAGCAAGATGGAGCCTAGGGTTGCAAGCATATGATATGTCAGTGCAGCACCGCAGTGGGAGTAGCAATGCCAATGCAGATGGGCTCTCAAGACAGGGACTGGGGTAGGTATACTCAGATAGACCTGACCCTCTCAAGCGGCATTTCTCAAGGGTCACTTGAAAAACTAGCTTGAGTTATCTGAGGGGGAGAAATGTGAAGACTGGTAGAGAAGGGTGAAGGCTGACAGCCTAGTCAGATTGAATTTTGCAGATAATCATGTCATTTGTAAATATGAATGTAAACTACAGGCTTGTTGTCTTAAATGTAAAGAAATACTGTTACATGTGGAACTGGAAATAAATGTGACAACAGTGTACTCTACTGACTGAAGTAAAGTATGTGGTAACCCTTTGAAGTACACAGTGGTGCCGAAAAGTCTAGAGGAAGAAATTCTTTCTATTGTTTTAACCAAGAGTTAAATTGCTAGATTTAAACATGCAAATGTATTTGTATTGCTCTGTTCCTGACCAGCTGCAAGATAGCAAAAGGGAGATGTTAAGAATGTAAATGCAATTAATGTGTAGCCTGGGAACTCCAGGAAAGTGAAAGAATGATGTAATGTTTATCAGAACTGCAATTTCAATTTAAACAGAGAGAATCAGAAGGCATTAAGCATTTTTGTCTTGATCATCCAGATTAGACTAAGTGTTTTTCTGTGAGGTTAGAACTGTAATACTGAATTATTTTAAGTATTTCTGTGTGATCTCTGAACTATTGACTAGCACTGACTGTGTAGTAGAAAGTATTGTCTTGTGGTTTTAATTATTTATTATTAAATATTTTAAACCCTTTTAACTGTGGCTGATTTGTGTAGAGCTAATTTAAACTCTAGAGTACATTGCATATTTATAGTGATTACTGTACCAAATCACTGTAATAAGCCTTGACTGTTTAGTCACATACTACCAATTGGATAATAATATTGCACAGTAATAATTGGACACCCTTTTAAGGGCCTTTGAGTAGCTGATAAATATTATCTGGGTGGTGGCAGGGTACTACCGTATAGTCTGGGTAAAGGGGCACAGCTGGAGAACCTGCGCCAGCCTTCCACAGAAGTGTCTGTGTGGTTATATAAACTCTTATCTCAAAGTATGAGTGTGTCAGCTACCTGGGCAGGGACATGAAGCACTGGTTTGGCAGAAAGTGTGCTAGAGGTTTTAGCTTGCCCAGCTAGGCTGAGATCTGGACTCTATAGTTGTGCCAGTAGGGAGTCTTATTGGGGACCTGGAGAGCAAGGGAGCAACCAGCCCCAGACTGACTGTGATCTCTGTGTGCTCTTAAGGGGAAATTGCACTTTACTGTGTGTATTTGTTATCATTTTCTCATATTTTAGACACCCCCTCTGGTGTTAGTGGTGAGGATTGAGGCTCCTTGATTGCTGCACCGGGCATGGGCGTCACAATGCCGACTTGTGATTTGACTTGCCTCATGTCCTTAACAAAAATGGATTTTGAAGAGAAAATGGTCCATTTTTTTTCACACAAGGAGTCTAACAAACAGCACTGAACAGTCATGGCTGCAGATTGAGCACTTGAATGCCACTGTTAACAATGTAACTAACAATGTATTCTGGCTAGTTTAGTAGTGAATTGCTGGGAGAATGGACAACTGTGCAATAAGAAAAGAAGAACAGCAGATGTTAATGCAAGAAATTTCAGACAACAATTAAAAGTAACATACTGTTGAGAGGTTAACCTTTTAGCTTTTAAAACTAATCAGTTTTACAGAAAAGACCAAATATGTGGACCACTGGAATCAACAATGTAATATGAGACTATGTGGAATCCCTATGATGTAAAAGGTGATATTATATTATTTTTTATTACTTTTTGGCACTGTGAAAAAAGACAAAGCCTTTTAGAGTATAGTGAGCTTAATGATTGCTCATACATTGAGAGAGAGAGAGAGATACATGGGTGAATGCTCAACTAAAGTCCATCATCAGTTTATTTATCCCAGAAAAGAAGAATGAGGAAGTGTTAAAATAAATTTCAAGAAAGAAACTCTTATTGTGATGCAATAAAGTAAATATTTTCCTGATAGCAGTAGCACTGGAGGAAAGAAAATGCACGCGTATGTGAAGTTGGACTAAATGGTACAAGGGTTAGATACTTTTTTTTGCTATAAACAATGAGGTTTAAAGTGACGATGAAGAAAGAGATGCAGAATTGTGAAGAAACACAAATCTGTTAGTTCGATTGCATAGATGAAGGAAGCCCTGACTATGATCCAAATGAACCAGGTTTGACTAGCAGCCCTGGTGCTGGAGGAGGTGATGTAGAGTTTGAGAGTTTTTATGAGGCAACTCCTGTTCATCGTTTGAGGGCTGGAGAGGGTGAGAGGCATGTTGGGGACATACCTTACATCACAGCTTCTGGTGGACACAAGAACCACTGAAGGAACATCAGGTAGCAATGATGTATGCAGGACAACAGGAGAGTGCATCACCACACAAATAGGGCCACTCCCTTACAATTAGCATGTCTGTCCACCCTCTCTCTCAGTAGTGCGTCAGTGCCCTGGGGTGTAATGACTAAGTAGCCAATTCGCCGTGCAGCAGTTATGCTGTTGCAGCCTCCCTCTCCTCTCTAACTGCCAATAACACAAAAACTAGCCTTCTTTGTAGGTGGAGGACTGTTGGCTCAAAGTCCAGTGGGCCATGGGGTTATTCAGACACAGGATGTGTGTAAGGACTGGACTGCAGATAATTTGTTGCCACAGACCTCTGAAAAGCAAGTTCTCTGATAAAATCAGTGGAGATAAAGAGAAGCGCTAGAAGGTTTAGTTCCAGAAAAGTAATGAAATAGTATGTGAGAAAACAGATTAAGATGTGCAACAGCTAAAAAAGAGGTTTGGAAAAAGAAGTGTAGGTATCAATTGTTTCAATAAAATGGAAGAAGAATGAGGAATGGCAAATAACACTAATAAACTGCAAGAGAAAAATCATGTAAGTGAACTGTGTACAGCACATAGACATACTCCTGTAACAACATAAGGGAAAAGAGGTGAAAACTATGTGGTAAGCAGGATTTGTTGTAAAGAAATGAGTGTAGTAAGGGTGAAACTTGTGCACCTCTTAAGAGGAGAGGAACATAAAAAGATAGACTCTTTCATGAAAGAAATGCAGAAACATAATTTGGAAAAATGCACATAAAATGAACAAAGAAGCCTGCACGGTATGGACAGAATACAGAAATGAGCTGTTGTCAGAAACACTGTTTGTAGGACACAATAACCTTTTTCCATATCCAGGACCACCATACGGAGAGGGGGAAATGAAAAAACAGACCAGTAATCTAAACAGATGGCAATCGATCTATAGTGAAAATAGATGAACAGTGATAATTAGAGGAATGATTGTGCAGCACCAGCGTATGAGTGATACAGCCAGGTGGAAAATATTGGCTAGAATGTCTCAAGAGAATTTATAAAACTTAAAAGAAATCAGACAAGAGAAGGCAATGATATAATGTAACAGAGCCTCTATTCTGCATACATAGCACCCCTACTTGTTATACACAACATATCTATAGGTGGCTACTTAGTCGTGGTGCTCTATTTAGCTAAGTTATGATTTAAGACTGAATATGATATGTTGTGCTTGCATTCGTACCAGATGTACTGAAAACAGTAGTAGCTTTAGTCTTATCTCTGTGGAGAGGGTTGTGCTCCATCCTCTGTATCGGTTATGTATTCCACACTAAACTAACATTAGCACATTATCTGGCAGCGATATTTGTATTACTGACACTGTACTGCCAAGATTTAATTGCATCTATATGTTTGGATGTTCCTAGACACCTCTCTCATATAATTGTTAAGCAGAGCTGTACACGGTAGCAGCATAATATTTATTAACTTAGACTGCACTGCCTGTAGCTTGCTAAACTACTGTTTTTGGTTAGCTATCCCTAATTTTACCGTGTTTATGTGACTTAACTAAACTAAACTATCTGCCTGAGCTGCTACAAGCCATAATGGTGTAAGAGCCAGTTTGTTTGCCTGAGCCGATGCAGGACACAGTCGCTGTAACTAGGCTTCCATATCCCCACATATGGACTGTGTATTCAAGTACCTAAATCTGTACCTGTGATGTACAAGCCTTACTAATCATATGCAGCTATAAGCTTATCATCTGACTTTTTATGCTTTAATAACCTATCATTTGATTTTAATTTAGACTCTTTTATGTTCTAATAGGCTATTATTTCATTGTTTTATTTTCAACTGTTACATTTGATTGTTCTAATTTAGACTGCCATGTGCTCTAATTAGCCTATCATTTGATTGTTTTATTTTAGACTATTTTATGCTTTAATAGGCTAGCAATTTGATTGTTTTTATTTGAGATTTTAATAGTAGGGTGCTTTATGTTGCTTAATTTCTCTTTTGACTACTGCTCTCTTCAAACTACTACTTTCCCCTCTCTCCTTTTCTGTGTTCTTGCACTCTTCACTGTAAGTACATTCCTAACCCCAAATCTTTCTTTTGCAAGAATAAATATTCTGTAGCTTTGACCTCGGGTCCCATTACCAAACTATCATCTCTCCTATTGCCTCTCTGCAAAGCCTCCCCACAGTGCCTTTCTGCAATCAAGTAGTCCTCCACTAACAGAAGACTGGTCGCCTTGTACCTAACTTTAAATTACAGAGTATGTGTATATAATTCCTACCTGTATTGGTACAGTAGTCTGTCATATTACAGGGCAAGAACAGCTGTTAACAATAATCACCAGAACATCTTAACTCTCCTCCCCCCACCACCTTACAAACACCACCCCAATAACTTGCATGCAACTCTTCATAACATACATGTTAAAATTGTAGAGACTTTAATGTTATCCTTTGAATACCTTCACTCCTTAGTTTTACTTCTTCTAACATCCATCAAACTTTTTTACCTAATAGGTCTTCATTCCTCTGTTGTTTTTGCTTACTTGAACATAGTTCTCAGGTCCATTATGCCACTGCATTGCCAGATATTTTTGCTACCTACTGATTGTTTTCTTTGCTCGCACTGCCTATGACCATTTTCTCAGCTCATCACAGGCCCTACTTGTACTCACAATAACAATTCAGAGTTTAATTCAATTGAATGCTTTTTTTTTTACTTTTGCATATATATTTTTGCTGCCTTGAAATTACTTTCATGTATGTAAACTATGTATTGTTTGTTTTGTATGTGGAGATTTTCTCCTCAGGTCTCCACTGAAAATAAGCCACCTGCTCAGTGGACTAACCCGGTTACCAAAGGACAAATAAATAAATAAAGGCTCAACCCTGGACTGAATCTTACTATTCCACCCCCACAATTACTCTAACACTTGGAACCCTTTCAAACACCCAAAGTGACCATTTACCAGCATTTACCCATAGAACTCAAACCAAACTATCTAAATTAAAACACACTACTTTAAAACTTTCAGAAACCTTGCCCAATTCAACCAAGACACATTCATAAATACCCTAAATACTCAAAATTGGATCCCAGTAAAAAAATGTACCTCTTGATGACATTGTTAATTATTTTAAGTCTTTCTCGATACTCTAAATAGTCTAGCCTCCATACACATCAAAAGGACAAAACTTAACCATGCCCCCTGGCTCACAAAACAGACTAAACATGCTTTTCTCTCCAGGGACCAAGCCTGGAGTGAATAGCAGAAAAATAAGGATCCACAAAACAAACTCAAATACAAACAACTTTAAAACAAAGCAAAAACATAAATGACAAGAAAAACTATTTCTCAACACAATTATCCAACCAAAAATATAAAGCAAAAAAGTTTTGGAAATCCGTTTCTTCTCTTCTAAACCCAGGAACCATCCAAAACCCAACTCCTTTTCCTGAAAAAGACCCGCTTCAAATTGCCCATATGTTTAACTCCCACTTTATTGATACTATTCCAAAATTAATTAAAACTCATCACCAAAAACTAACATACTCTCTGACTATCTAAATCTCCCACTGAAACTCTCTCAAGACAATCCCATCTCAGTTTCATTCTCCCAAACAGAAATATCCATCAACAACCTCTCAACTCCTCCATTTACTATACAGCCTATACCTACCCCCCTAGTATCTAAACTTTTAACCAAACTTACATGCTGTCTCTCAGTGGATAATCTCCCACCTGAATATCTAAAACTTGCTGCTAAAGCTATAGCCAATCAAATCAGTATACTAATAAAATGATCCATGTCTGAATCAAATGTCCCACAACTATGGAAAAAATCCATCATTACTCCACTTCATAAAGGCAGTAATACTAATGATCTCCCAAACTATCAGCCTATCTCAATACTCTCCCCACAATCAAAAATCCTAGAATTGTGCGTGCACCCTCAGCTGCTAAAGCACCTCTGCAATAACAACCTCCTTCCACCCACCCAACACAGCTTTCACCCAACACACAGCACCATCACAGCCCTAATGTCTTTCACCAATACTATGAACAAAGCCTTAGACTCTGGCCTAATAACTTCAGTAGTCCTGTTGGACCTGTCTAAGGATTTTGACATAGTATCATACCCTAAACTGTTGTAACAACTTGAAAAACTAGGCTGCTCCCTAAATTCTCTCACATGGTTCTCCAGCTACTTAATTAACTGAAAGCAATCTCTCAGATGGAAAAAGAAATAATCTGATTACCTGGCCAACAACACTGGTGTTCCCCAAGGATCTATCCTAGGGCCTCTCCTTTTCAATATTTTCGTTAACAATCTGCCTCCCAACAAAGTAAACTCATCCAATATGCCGACGACTCATGATTATCTCATCTAGCAATTTCTCTGATCTCATTAGGACTACACAAAATGCCTTTACTTCCATTGAATCCTGGCTAAATGATGCTCAATTACTACTGAATCCCAAAAAAACTAAGCTCTTAATTTTCTCATCCAAACCACCAGCTCTAGACTTTAAAATGTACTCACAAAATAACACTGAAATAGAAGTAGTAAAGACAGCCAAACTATTAACTATAACAATTGATGAGAAACTCACCTTTGAGCAACATATTCTCCAGACCATAAAAAAAAAAAAAAAAAAAAAAAAAACACTTTAAACTGGGGAAACTTTATATACATAAACTTTACTTAGACAAGCCAACCAGACTAAAGCTTCCAAACACTTTCCTCATCCCTTCACTTCTCTATGGATGCCCCATCTTTACCAACCTTCATACATCTCTTGGGAACAAACTACAGTCATGTTATTATAAAATAGCTAAATTTGCCTCAGGGTTGCCAAATTGCACTCACCACTGCCATGCTATCATGGAACTGAAATGGCTGGAATTCTCACACTACCTTAAATATATCCAAGTTACTTTTGCCCACAAACTGATATATAAGCCCAAAAACTGTCCTGCTCTTCAGGCTGTCCTACAATCCTACTGTCCAACCCAGAATCTTTGCTCCACTAGCAAACAACAATTATGTATAACAAAACCCAACAAAAGAGCAGGACAAAGTCTCTAATCTTACACCATTGCCCGATTATGGAATTCCCTGCCTCCCACAATCAGTCCTTTAAAAACTACACTAAAATGCCATTTTCTCAATAATTATACATGCTCCTGAACACAAATCTCTAAGCCACCATAAACAATATAATCCCTTTCTATTCTTTCCTCTTCTCAACTAAGTAACTCTTCAAATTACCATGATTCCTCTCCCTTTCTTCCTCTAACTTATCCTATTCTTGTTACTGTCTCCTAGAAAATGTCTAGCTAATCTTAATGTATTTCAAATGAAGTGTTTATCTTGAATATATGTGTAATGTACTTTGATTATTTTATGTATTGATCTGCTACTCTGTTTATACTAACATCCCTTTGCAAATGATTATTTACCATTTACTCTTTGTCTGTTGTTAAGAATACTGTAAAATATGTTTTGTGGAGCTTTTCTGCTCGGGTCTCCATTGAAAATGGGTTTCTGACCCAGTGGCCTTTCCCATTCAACAAATGTCAATAAATAAGTAAAATAACATGACCAGTAAATCGGATGCATGACTATAAGACAGAAATTACTTCATGGATTTAGCATTCTCTGTAAACTGGAAAGGAAACATTGGAAATGTGTGGGGAATGAAAATAACTAGCAGTAAGAATACCATATCTTGCAACGCTGATGTCTAAGTTGAGGTATTTGATATCAAAAGAGATTATGGTAAGTCTGACAGAGAAAGAAAGAAAGAGAAGGAGGTTAACAGCTTGAAGCAAAAAGAAAAAGGAAGAATGCAGTGAGTGGAGTGTGGACAACTGTTTATAAACAGAAGAATGGAAACCTGAACTGAGAAGGGAGAAATCGAAGAGGCTGAGCAAAAAAAAAATAGGCCTTAACTTCCTGTCATGCCGTTACAACGAGATGTAATGGAAATGGTTTGCTAACTTAGTAAGAAGTGTGTGAGGAAATGATAAGGAAAAGAAAAGAAAGGAAGATCAAAGTATATCAGTGGATAGAGTTAGTAGTAAAATGTGGGATACAAGGTACATGAGTTAGGGATAGCAAAGAATAGCACAAGGATTCAGAAGGTGGCAGGGGAACATGGTTCAAGGCAGAGCTGTAGCTAGATTATTTGGTACCTAGGGCTGTCCCCCAAGTTGTAATCCCTCAATCACAGGTGAGAAAGAAAAAAAAGAAAGGCCCTCTGAAGTTGAGGCCAAAAACAAACAAAACAAAGCCCTCCACACCTTTCACAAACTGTTTCCTTGTTGCAGCTACCAACATGAAAAGCAAATCATTTAAGGAACAACAACGTCAACGACAGCTGATTAAATGCCTGCAGCTACTGCACAAGCACCCAGCTGATCATCAAAGTACTGAATCACAGGGACCAGTCTGCAACTCTTCTACTGAGCAGATCAAACCTCTTAACCTGGTCCCAAGGTAGCTGCCCCCTTCACCCAGCCTTAGCTACAGTACTGGTTCAAAGAAAAAGAGAACAGAACAGATGGTTAAGGCACTTAGAAATATAAATGTGTGGGCATGGGGTGATTGAGGAAGAAGTGAGAGTACTTTTACTGGGGTTCCTGTCATGTAGTCAAACTTTTACAAGTACAAACCTCATATGGTCGAGACCATAAGTTCGAATTTGTAAAAGTTTGAGCGTTTCAATGGAAATCTCCATAAGCGGAGGTTTCCATTTTGTTCAATGGGGTGCGATCTCTGAGTTTGTATATTTAAGTAGCATGGGGTTTGGGGGGCACAGCTCCCCAAGTGGGGGATGCAGGGGGGGTTGCCCCCTGCTTAAAACAGTTTATTTTGTTTTCCGTTTTTTTTTTATCCATAGTCGAAGTTTTGTAACTTCAAACATAATGGTTTGAACATTACTTGTTCGAAGTTATAAGACTTCAACTATGTGATATAGACCCTTTTTTACTGGTGTATCCTCGTGTCTAGGAATATTGATAGTGGTACCATGTTTTGTAAGATGCTGGTTTGACATGAAGTCTCATGGATTAGTTTTAGACTTCTTAGGAGTGGGGAATAGGGGAGCAGTCAGTGAAGCATAACCCAAAACTTGATGCTTAGAGAATGAAAATAGCTTATAAGATGATCAGATGGACTAAGAGGGGAGCATTGAGTATAACTTTGTTGTAATAATAGGAGATGGTGCAATGTTGCTTTCCAGCCGATCTATGCCTAATTTGCGCTAAAATATATGGTTGTTGTGTTATTTCCCTGAAAAAACTCATGTTTTGCAAACAGGCAGCTCGTAGGTGTAACTATCACTGTCTTGGCACTTCCCCCATGGCCAGGAACCCAAAATGGCAAAGGGATGATTTGCAACTGCCTTGGAAGCCCAGTTTTCTTTCATGGATTGTCTTGCTCTATCCTGAACAGCTATTTCCTTTGGACTTGAGCTGCTGAGTTTTTAAGCTACTTTAAGGAACTTAAACCTGAAGAAGACCATATGAATTTTGCATCACCCTCATTATAATACTGTGAGCCATTGGTTGTTTATTCCTTCTATGTTCTGTCATTTTAATTTAGAATTGCATTTGAACTGAAAGTATTGAATGTTTGACTGTTTGGTGTTTTTATCCTGAGTAGCCAGTCAAGCAACTCTGACAACTGTGTGATAATGCTGTGATGAACCTGCTATGGTGTTGGGTGTGTTACTTTAGTATTTGAAAAAGCCTGCCTTTTAAAGTGGCACTCCTATCATGAACAATTACTACTGTGTGCCATTGTGTTTTACTGGCAAAATTCTGGCCCACCATGACAAAGCAAAGTCAAGAGTAAAGAAATAAAGCCCCAGACACGACACATAGGAAATGCTGAGTGAAGGCATCTGGGATGGAAGAAAATCAGCAGTATCATGGCAGAAAGAAAAGAGAGTAGAAATTATAGTGTAACTATACAGAAGAAGAGGTAAAACTGATGGTGATAAATATAGATGGTTTTACCTCACCAGTAAGGCATATACACAAGAGAAAACTTATTGGACATGAGATGTGTTCTGACAGTGCTTCTCAAACATTTTGGAAATATAGAGTATATTTTAGTGCATTTATTAAAACTGTATTTGCCTTAATATTGCTACAACTCAACTGCTCTAGGTTGCACTGCATCTGAATTGTTTTAGTGTGCTTTAGCTGCTTTTCTGTATATATATATATATATATATATATATATATATATATATATATATATAAAATATAGAAAGACTTTTCTGTATATGTAGACTAGCTACTTATTCTACTGTATTACTCCTCTTAAATAATTTTTCAGTTGTGCACTTGCCTTGCTTCATTCAAAAAGTTTTAAATTGCTAATTTTGTAGAGTTTTAATTGCATTTACTGTTTAGGGCTGCACACTCAAGTGTGTTAGCTTTTTCTGAGTTTATTTACTGTATTATTGAATTGTTTAGCCTGTTTTAACCAAAAAAAAAAAAAAAAAAAAATATATATATATATATATATATATATATATATATATATATATCTTGTTTGCTCGTTTCCCACCTTTCCTAGCTAGTATAGTCCAGATCCCAGGCTTTGCTGGTTTCAGGACTTTATTTTCTGTGTTCAGAGCTATCCAGACCTTGCTGTGGTAGAGGGAAGTCCTACTGCTTACCAGTGGGACTGGTGAGCATTGTACTCCCTATCTAACACTAGAGGAGTGGTTTCCAGCTCTGACATTGTAATTTTATTAGCCATTTTGGGCTGATTTCTATCCCTTTCAACTTTCTGGCTTAAAAATGTGTGTGTTTGCGCATTTTTTGCATCGTGCAGCATAGCGGGGCTACGGTTAAACTATTCCAGGTGCCAGAAAGTCTGCTCTTCAAATTTTCCTTTAGAACTAGTTGATTTCTCAGTAGTAGCACTAAAATCTGAACCCCTGTGACTTGCACTTGCTCTAGAACCTGCTGGAAAGCACTAGGAAGCCTTAAACTGATACAAGTACTCAACTCTCCTTGTTAATAAGGAGAAATTAATCGTAGGCACTAAACAGCCTATAATTGCAAAGTACCTTGCAAAGAGCAAAGCTCTCTTCACCAAAGACTGGACTAGACAGTCAAGAGGAGGAGATAAACACTTGCACCGCACCACACTCATCACATAGTCCCTCAAAACCTACACCACCAAAACACACACACACAGAAGCACAAAACACACATCTACATTCGCAGAGGCTCTCAGTAAAAATCTGCCCAAACAACCGAGACCTCCAAAGCAGAAATGCAAGCAACCTCCACCCCCCAACACAACCCAAATGACACATAGCCCACATACTCAATATGCCACTCAACTACAGCCCATAAGGCATAACGTACCCAACACTCTAGTCATAGGGGACTCTATAGTCAGGAACACTGATGTTCCACTCACCAGGCTAAACAAGGAAAAAGTTACTGTCAGCTGCCACCACATAATGCATGCACTCAGGTCACTCCACAGCAAGTACAAATATGACTCTGTCATTGTCCATGTTGGTGTGAATGACCTGAGACATACCTCCCTGGATTACATGAAAAGAGACATGGAGGAGCTCTCCGATCTTGTAGCCCAGGCAGGTATGACCCTAGCCCTGAGTAGCATTCTGCCATCACCCAGAATGATACCACAGTACAAGGACAAAATGATTGACTTTAACAATTGGTTAAGCTTCTGGTGTCATTCTAAGGGAATCCAGTATCTGTCTGCCTGGGATGACATGATCGACAGACCATGCTGCTTTGCCAGAGATGGCCTGCACCTGTCACCCTTGGGATTCCGGATACTGGGAAAGGCTCTTGCCACCCCTATAGTGCCTTTTTTAGGCAAGGATCAAATGACAAATTTACAACTGTAACAGGTACAAGCAAGCAAAATCTGAGGGTAATGCTACTCAATGCTTGAAGTCTAAACCTCAAAATGCACTCACTCGAGGCACTCCTTAAAATGGAGAACATCGACATCTGTGCAGTGATAGAGACCTGGTTCAAGGCTCCAGAGAGCACCCCTGCATTACCAGGCTATAATTCATACCACACCTTTCGGCCACCAAACCCAGACCGAAACACTAAAGGTGGAGGTGTGTCCATATTCATTAAGGATATCCACACATCCAAGCTAGTTGCTCAGCATAATGCATTCGAGATTATCCAAGTTCAACTAACTCTGGGCAAAACCGCAATCCAGATTGTAGCTTGCTACAGACCCCCCACCATGCCCCAGGATTCCCACTCCTCTTTTCTTGATACACTGGAAAATATTAAGGTACAACCCAAAACTAATAATGGGTGATTTCAACTACCCTACCATTAACTGGGAAAACTACTCATGTACCAACTCTTTTGCTCAACGTTTTCTGGAAATCATCAATTCCAATGCCTTGGATCAACTTATCCATAACCCCACCAGGGTCAGCAATATTCTAGACCTGGTCGTCACCAACATGGGTGACCGGTGTTCCACACCAGAGGTCAGCTCCTCGTTGGTCAGATCCAACCACAAGCTAATCACCCTAGACATCCGCATCCCGTTCCTAGCCCCCATTAGGAAAACAACCATAAAAAATTTCTTCAAAGCCAACTTCACGCTTCTTAAGACAGAAGTGGCAAACTTCACGACACCCATGCAGATGGACAATAGAGGTACGACTGCTGAATCCTACACAAATGCACTTTATAAGCACTTACACAAGTGCATGGATTGTGCTATCCCTAACAGAACCAAGATGCTATCCTCCAAAAAAGGAAGCCAATCTGGTGGTCTTCTGCCATAAACAAACTCTACAACAGAAGAAAGAAACTGTTGCAAAAAAGAGTAAAATCCCACGATTGGAGGAACTCTCTAATCAGCCTCAGTAAGAAGCTGAGATTCCTCATAAAATCCTCCAAAGCTAGTTATGAAAACAAAATCGCCACTGATTTTAAAGACTACCACAAAGCATTCTATAGCTATGTCAAGAATCTCAATGGCAACACTCAGATCTGCTCTGAGTTACAGCACAATGACACTAAATATACAGAACCAACTGATATTTCCAACATCCTGGCAGATAGGTTCAGTGCTAACTTTACTCCCCTCTCATCCCCTAAAGGGCCCATCTTTATACCGGGAGAATGCAAAGTTCCTGTAATCATGGCTGCACAGGTAAAAACCTCACTCTCCAAAGCCAAGAACACAGCATCCATGGGACCTGACAACATCCCAGGCTGCCTTCTACACAAACTACAGAAGGAACTGGCACCCCACCTAAGTACCATGTTCAATCATAGCCTCACCTCAGGCTTTGTGCCCATTGAATGGCGCACCATGATGGTTATTCCCCTCCACAAAGGGGGGCCACAACAAATCCCGGGAACTACCGCCCCATTAGCCTGATGAGCCTCGTCTGCAAGACCATGGAACGTATCATCATGGAACTCATAAACAAACCATTGGAGATCTTCAAACTCTGGACCCCACACAGTTTGGATTGGTAAAAGGCAGATCATGTCTCCTAAACCTGATAGACTTCTTTGAAGTAGTCACCAAAGCCATAGATGAGGGTAAGGTAGTTCACACAGCCTATCTAGATCTCGCCAAGGCATTCGACACCATCCCCCACTCTGGAATTATAGATAAACTCACTAAACTAGGTATAAATCCCTATGTCACAAGATGGGTTGCCAACTGGCTTACTGACAGTACCCACAATGTGAAAGTAGCAGACTCCAAATCAAACTTCAGACCAGTGGCAAGTGGAGTACCACAGGGTTCAGTCCTGGGTCCTCTCCTGTTTGGTATCTACTTCTCTGAACTACAGGCTAACACAGAAGGTCTTTGGCTAACTAAATTTGCAGATGACTGCAAACTAGGAGCCATAATCGAAACTCCTAACGATGTGGACATCCTACAAAAGGGCCTCACTGAGACAGATGCCTGGTGTCAATGCCATGGTCTCAAGCTCCATGCCAAAATGTCCATTGTCATCCCCTTTGGTAAAAACTCTGTACCTATGAACTACCACATAGGCGGTAGTCTACTTAACACCAAAAGTATGATAAAAGACCTTGGGACACAGGTGGACAGTAGTCTCTCCTTTGATAATCACATCGCCACAGTGGTCAGGAAATCCTTCTACGTGGCACACCTTATCACAAAAGGTTTCTCATCCAGAAAAAATGAGGTCATTGTTCCCCTCTACTCATCACTCATTAGACCCATTATAGAGTACAACGCCCCTTTTGGTATGTACCTCACAAGACATCTACAACAACTGGAAAGGCCACAAATATTCCTCACAAAGAGGATTACTGGCCTCAAACAAATGCCTTACACAGACCGACTCAAAAAAACTCCAGCTTTACTCCGTCGCATATCGGCTACTCAGAGGCGATCTCTGCCTAACATACAAAGCTATGCCAAACCCAGAGCTGTTGGACATGCTCCACTTAAAAAGATCCCAATCCCTCCGAGCTACACGCTCTAGGGACCTAAACCTTGTCACCACAATAAACAGAACATGCTGGAGGGATAGATTCCTGTCACAGAGACTTCCCATACTCAGGAACAGACTACCAATCTATGTCAAACAGCGCTCCTCATTAGCACTCTTCAAGAAAAATCTTGATGATTGGATGGGTAATAGGAAATTCACCCCGGGGATCACTTCTGTGGTTCTGCTTGACAGGGGCACAGGAAAATAATTTTCTTGGGTGGTGAAAGCCAGGGTACCTTTTTGGCTAGGCTTGTATAGGCCCTAGGGCCAATAGACTAGTACCTACCTATGAACCTATGAAAACAGTTCTAGTACTTTACAAAAAAAGCACCTAAACAGGCATGTCCAAGGGTCAGCTTCCGGTGATTTCTCCTGTCCACCTGGTGAATCTGGGCATACTGGGGCAATACAGTAACTGCCTCATGTACACAGACAGCCGTCTTCTCCTACCACCCAACACTACAACCTGTGAGAAATTACATAGCCAAACTGGAAGCAAAGCTCTCTCCAGCCAAGATTGTGCTAGACAATCAAGAGGAGAAGGTTAACACTTGCACTACACCTCAAGCAGCACATAGCCCTTCAAAACCCACACCATCAACACCCACGCATAGAAACACTAAACCCACATATGTGGAGGCCCTTAACATTAACCTGCCCAAGCAACAAGGACCTCCGAAGCCGAAATGCAAACAAACACCAGTCACAACCAAAGTTACACATAGCTCACAACACCAGTGTGCCACCCAACAACAGCCCCTAAGGCAAGACAACGTACCCAGCACTTTAGTCATAGGTGACTGTATAGTCAGGCACACTGATATCCCACTCACCAGGCTGAGCAAGGAAAAAATTACAGTCAGCTGCCTGTCGGGTGCCAGGATCTGCCACATAACACATGCATTCAAGTCACTCTATAACAAGTAAAAATACGACTCTGTCATTGTCCATGTTGGAGTGAATGACCTGAGACGTACCTCCCTGGACTACATGAAAAGAGACATGGATGAGCTCTTGGATCATGTGGCCCAGGCAGGTATGACCCTATCCCTGAGTAACATCCTGCCTTCACCCAGAATGATACCACAGTATAAGGACAAAATGATTGACTTCAACAATAGGCTAAGCTTCTTGTGTCATTCAAAGGGGATCCAGTATCTGTTTGCTAGGGATGACATGATTGACAAACCACGATGCTTTGCCAGAGATGGTCTGCACCTGTCACCCCTGGGATTCAGGTTACAGGCTAAAGCTCTTGCCACCCCTATAGTGCCTTTTTTAGGCAAGGTTCAAAGGACAAAACCACCACCATAACAGATACAAGCATGCAAAATCTGAAGGTAATGCTACTCAATGCTAGAAGTCTAAACCTCAAAATGCACTCTCTCGAGGCACTCCTAAAAATGGAGAACATCGATATCTGTGCAGTAACTGAGACCTGGTTCAAGACTCTAGAGAGCACCCCTGCAATACCAGGCTACAACTCTTACCACACTTTTCGGCCACCAAACCAAGACCGAAACACTAAAGGTGGAGGAGTGTCCATATTCACCAAGGATATTCACATCTCCAGGTAGTTGCCCAACACAATGCATCTGAAATTCTCCAGGTGCAACTAACACTAGGTAAGACTACAATCCAAATTGTAGCTTGCTACCGATCCCCCACCATGCCCCAAGATTCTCACTACACCTTTCTAAACATACTGGAACATACAACCAAACACCCTAATACTGGGTGATTTCAACTACCCTGCCATTATTTATTTATTTATTTTACATTTGTTGACCGGGCTAGTCTAGCTGGAGATATGTCCATTTTCAGTAGAGGCCCGGGGAGATAAGCTCCAAACAGTTAAACTAAATTCACATCAAAGTAATACATGTTTAAAAAGCAGATACATTTATAGTAAAAGAGAAAAGAGATAAAGATAATATCTGTTTACATATTATTAAAGTATATACTTACAGTACATTTCACATTGATTAGTACAAGTACAGTTTCAAGTAGACATTCAAATAGAATAAAAGCAAAATGTACATGTAATACATCTAGTAGTAAAGGGTTTTTTTTTTTTTACAAAGTAATTAATACTATGATGGAGAAATAGATCGTTAGATGTTAGGATGAAGTATATGCAGGGTTCTAAAGGTAAAGGTTGAGTCATATATCAGGAGCTAGATAGTCAGTCAGGATTAGTACAGGGGCACAACCACTGTGTTTTGAGGAAGAGCTTAAGTTTCTTTTTAAATAGAGTTGTGGAGGGAATTGTAGATAGTTCAAAGGGAAGTAGGTTCCAGTGTTTTCCAGCAGTATTGGAGAAGAGGGAATCTCCAGCCTTGTTATTTGCTTTGTCAATGTTTACAAGAGGTTTGTGTGCAGATCTTAGAGACTTTAGATTATGGTAAGGAAACTAACTAAATAACATTAACTAACATTAACTGGGAAAACTACTCGAGTACCAACACCTTTTCCTAACAGTTCTTGGAATTCATAAATTCCAATGCCCTGGATCAACTAATCCATTGTCCCACTAATCCATTGTCCCACCAGGGGCTCCAGTATCCTAGACCTGGTCAATACCAACATGGGAGATAGATGCTCCACACTAGTGGTCACCCCATCATTGGTCATGTCTGACCATAAACAAATCACCCTTGACATCCACATCCCACCCCCACCCCCCAGTAAGGAAACATCTGTAAAAAACTTCTCCAAAGCCAACTTCATGCTACTTAAGTCAGAAGTGACAAACTTCATGACACCCATGCAGACAAGAGCTGAAAGTTTGACTGCTGAATCCTACACTAAGGCACTGTACGAGCACATCCACTCGTGCATGAATTGTGCCATCCCAAATAGAACCAAGATGCTCTCCTCCAAAAAAAGGAAGCCAATCTGGTGGTCCCCTGCCATAAACAAACTATACAACAGAAGGAAGAAACTGTTGCAGAAAAGAGGGAAATCCCAGGATGCAAAAAACTCCCCTGCCAGCCTCAGTAAGAAGCCAAGATCCCTCATAAAATCCTTCAAAGCTAGTTACGAAAATAAAATTGCCAAACATTCCAAAGACAACCACAAGGCATTCTATAGTTATGTCACGAATCTAAATGGCAATGCCCAGATCTGCTCTGAGCTACAACAGAATGGCATTAAATATACTGATCCCAAGGATAGTACCAATATCCTGGCAGATCGATTTAGTGCCAACTTCACCCCCTCTCACCCCCTAAAGGGCCCTTCTCAATACCAAAAGATTGCCATATTCTGGTAATCACGGCCACACAGGTAGAAACCGCACTCTCCAAAGCTAAGAATACAGCATGACATCCTGGGCTGTGTACTACATGAACTACAAAATGAACTGGCACCTCACCTAAGTGTCTTGTTTAATCATAGCCTCAACTCAGGCTTCGTGCCAACTGAGTGGTGCACAGCTACAGTTATCCCACTCCACAAAGGGGGATCCACCTTGGATCCCAGGAACTACCATCCCATCAGTCTGGTGAGCCTGATCTGCAAGGGCATGTAACACATTATCATGTAACTTATAAACAAAGACATTGGCAACCTTCAAACACTGGACCCCACCCAGTTTGGGTTCGTGAAGGGCTGATCTTGTCTCCTGAACCTGATTGACTTCTTCAAATCAGTCTCCAAAGCTGTGGACGAGGGTATGGCGGTCCGCACAGCCTATCTGGACCTCGCCAAGGCCCTCGACACCGTCCCCCACTCTGGAATCATAAATAAACTTACTAAGCTGGGCATAAATCCCTACGTCACTTGATGGGTTGCCAACTGGCTTACTGACAGAACCCAAACTGTAAAAGTAGCCGACTCCAAATCCATCTCCAGACAAGTGACAAGTGGAGTACCTCAGGGTTCAGTCCTGGGACCGCTCTTGTTTGGCATCTACTTCTCTGAAGTACAGGCTGACATTAAGGGACTCTGGCTAACAAAGTTCGCAGATGACTACAAACTGGGAGCCATTACTGAATCCCCAAATGATGTGGATATTCTACAAAAGGGCCTTACGGAAACAGATGCTTGGTGCCAGAGCCATAGCCTCAAGCTTAATGCCAAGGAATGTATAGTTATCCCCTTTGAGAAAAACCATGTACCCATGAATTACCACATAGGTGGCAGTACACTAAACACCGAAAGTGTGCTGAGAGACTTAGGGACACAGGTGGACAATGGTCTCACCTTTGATAACCACATTGCCACAACAGTCAGGAAATTCTTCTATGTGGCACTCCTCATCACTAAGGGCTTTTCATCCAGAAAAAAGGAGGTCATTGTCCCACTGTACTCATCCCTCATTAGACTCATTATAGAGTACAACACCCCATTTGCTATGTACCTCAGAAGACATCTGCAACAGCTGGAAAGGCCACAGAAATACCTCACTAAAAGAATCACAGGCCTAAAGCATATGCCCTATGCTGACCATCTAAAAAAACTTCAGCTATACTCTGTGGCATATCGTCTACTCAGGGGTGATATCTGCTTAACATACAAGGCCATGTCAAACCCTGAGCTGTTGGACATGCTCCACTTAAAGAAATCCCAATCCCTCAGAGGCACACGCTCCAGGGATCTAAACCTTGTCATCACAATGAACAAAACATGCTGGAGGGATAGGTTCCTAATCCAGAGACTCCCCATATTCTGAAAAAGACTGCCCATAGATGTCAAGCAGAGCACCTCCTTGGCCCTCTTCAAAAGGAACCTTGACGTTTGGATGGAAGATGGGTAATTCACCCCAGGGATCATGTCAGTCGCCCTGCTAGACAGGGGTCCAGGGAAGTAAATATTGTGGGAAGAAATATCTGGGGAATTGTTTGGCTAGGCTTGTATAGGCCCTAGGGCCAATAGCCTAGTACCTACTTATGAACCTATACAAACAAAAGATGGTAATTTCAGGATAAAAGAAGATAGCAAGGCAACTCAGTGTTTCAGTGGTAAGGTCTTATTTCACATTTTTGCAAGGGGGCAAGCCCTCCTGCACCCCCACACCCCCTGCTACTAAAATATACCAACTTTAAGATTGCACTACAGTGAAGAGCATGGCACAGAATGGGACATTCATCATTCTCTTCACTGTAGTGCAATCTCAGAGTTGGTTTATTTTAGTAGCAGGGGGAGTGAGGGGTGCAGGAGGTCTTGCCCACCTGCAAAAATTTACAAGCAGAGTTTTTAGCTTTTTTACTTTCATTTTTGATGTTGTAGAACATCGATCATCTTGTCCTCGTTTGGACCATGTCTGAAAACAAAAGCTTGTGGACTGAATTAAACTAAAGGTGACTAGCCCACCAGCAGCTTATTCTTCTCTCTCTCAGCCAGACCTCTGACAGATGAGCCACAAATTAGCTTCAGATGCCCTGCTTCTGCATAAGGGAACCACCTTAGTACTTACTGGTATGTGAAAGAAATAAGGTATTTGTGGGTAGTATTGCCATAACTGGTCGGGGTTATACCAGACATGAACTAGAAGAGGATTACCAGCAGTATATTACAATATAGTTCTAATAGTGTTTTTGGATAGAAACACCTTGGTGTAACAACTGGAGGTACTACAATTAGTGTATGAGATTTAGTATATTAGTCTCCCAAAAGGAAATGTTACATGTTGTGGGATAGGACAATACATACCATACATATAAGGGATTCCAAGGATGGAAATGTAAATGTTGCCACAAGAAGGGAAGAAGGTGGGATTGGGTATTCTGAAGATGAATAATTAGCAGTGTCCGTTACTCAGCAGACAACACATGTACCTTTGGTGCTAGAAAATTAGAATACTGTAAATTCTGTTTCCACACCAGATGCATGGATTCATCCTTCATTAGTGATACTGTAGTACAGCATAAGGGATACTGCCCTCTTGAGTTTGCTGTCATTCAGATGAGACCATAAGGATCTTAGTAAGCTTACAGCCAAGAAGACAATTGAGAAGCTCAGAATATCACCCAGTACAAGTGTTGGATTAACAATGTCCTCCATTAAGCAAGTTTTCCCTATATACCAATGATAAAAAAATTCCAGTCACCTATCCAGTCATCTGGAATGGTTTTACGGGTTGCTAGAGAAGACCTCTGCTTGATATGTAATGGCAGCCTGTTACAGAAACAGAAATACATTGGGTGAAATGCTTTCCATACCATCTGGTGATGTTTATGTGAGAGTATAGATTCAGGTCTCTAGAGCAGTGTTTGCTTTACCACTGGTTTTATTTAGATGAAGGAGTTCAAGGAGCAACAAGTCATCCACTGAATGGAAGGCTAAGCAAAAATTTCCCTCAGGGGTTTCTATAACACTGAGTTGAATAAGAGGGCTTTTAGTCTATTTGAGTTGCCAAGGATACTGAGACCCAATATATTTTTGGTGAGGAAATACTGAAGTCCCTCAAGTTGATTTAAGTTGACAGCTTATAAACAAAAGGATTGTGTCTAGATCTATGGCTGTCATTGTCCCCCTTTATTCAGCCCTCATTAGGCCAATTATTTAATTTAATGCCCCCTCTGGCATGTATCTGATCAGACACATGCAACAAATGCAATTTCAACAGTGATTCCTTACTAAAATGTTATAAGGCCTGAACAACATATCCTGCATGGACTGACTCAAAGCTCTGTCACTATACTTGTTATCCTATTGACAACTAAGAAGTGACCTGTGTCTGGCATACAAGTCATCCTCTGACCCATTGTTAATGGATTTACTGATCATCGGCAAGTCAAATAGCATCTGAAATACTTGGTCTAAGAATCTAAACCTCTTCTGCAACATCAGAAGAATGGTTTGGGGGGGACAAGTATATTTTACAGAGGATGGTGCTGCTGTGGAACAAACTCCCCATCCACATAAAACAAAGTTTGTCTTGGTCCAGTTTCAAGTGCAACTTAGATCTGTAGATAGGAAACAGAAAATATACCCCAGGACTGCCCATGTACTACTAATTGACAGATACAGCTCCTAAATACTCTATCCCATGCATGGATTCCCTCAAATTATGTATGGTATGATTCCAGTTATTTTCATTAGGGGCAATTTATAATTATTAACCATGGGATGGGTAGGGGTGATCTCTAACTTAATGGGATAGGTTAATTTAAGTTTAAAAAGGGAAACTGGCTAGACTTAAAATGGCCTGCAAGGACAACAAGCCTAGTACTTACCTATGAACTTATGAACCTATGATTTAGCTGCTTAGCATAGTACATGCCAAAGGGGGCATTATATTCAATGATGGGCATAATGGAGAAATAAAGTGGAACTATAACATCTTTTGATTGTAAGGAAATACCATGAAGGATTAAATGTGTAAAGCAAAAGTATTTTCTGACCACTGTAGAACACTGTAGAACATGGCGGTCAAACGAGAGTCTGTTATCAGTGTATATATCCAAGTAGCTGATGACTTTGCCAGATTTAAGTGGAACATTTTCTGCATGGTAAGCAGTAGTGGTGCTTAGATTTACCAAATTAAACTGTGCTGCATTTCTTCATATTTAGGGTGAGCCCATGATTAACACATTGAGCATTTGTTTGGCCTAGCCCTTATTAAAGAAACTGGAGTCTTGATATCCACTCCCAATTTGCAATCAAAATGAAACTTGGTTAGCCATAGTCTGTTGATATCAGCTTTAAAAAAGTATATACCAAAGGGGGGGGGGCGACCTAGGACAAAGCACTGTGGACACTACTGGTGATGGTTTTCTGTCTAGAGTAAATGCACCCAAACTTAACCATATGACTTCTATCTGATAGACAATTATCTGTTCAGTGAACTATATATGAGCTAGTGTTGAGTTGGAAGAGTCTGTCAATAACCTCAGCATAGACAATGCTGTTGATGGCTTTGGCAAGTAGGCAGCATAGACTGTATGCCCCTTGTCCATGGCATTAGTAACCCTTTATTTACATATTTATACATTTTTTATTTCCCCACTCATTCTCATCATCATTTGCTCCATAACAAATACAAACTACTGTAACATTTCATTATTCTCCCTTTTTCCCATTCTAGATCATTTATATACAATTTAATAGAATCTTACCTAGTTTATCCTCCTTTCTGTTTGATATCTTTCCATAATATCCTGGCTAAATTGCATTGATATTTCTGTCTTCTAAATTATATTTTAAAACTTATTTTTTTTTTAATTCTCTAATCCATCTATTTTTCTGCATTCCGAAAATCATGTTTTATTTTCTCTTTCTTTCCATCTTCTTGATCTACACAAAAAATCTGTTTATACTTTATCTCACTTTTCACTGGAAATTTAAGCAACATAAGCCACTACAAAATGTCACCCAATTCTTTAACTTATGTAAAGCTCTCTCACCTCTTTTAAACATACATTTTTACCTCATCCATCCTATCCCAAGAGTCACTGAAATAGCAGTTTACCATTCTTCTTCTTCTTCTTTCAGCTTTTCCCGGTTAGGGGTCGCCACAGCGAATCACCTGTCCACTCATGATTGGCAGTGGAGTTTTACAGTGTTGAGTTGCCAGCCCGGCGCCCAACCTTCCACAGAAGGCACACACATGCACACACTCACTCCTAGGGCCAATTTAGAGTGTCCAATCAACCTACAGCATGTCTTTGGGATGTGGAAGGAAACCGGAGCACCTGGAGGAAACCCACACGACCACAGGGAGGACATGCAGACTCCGCACAGAAGGCACCCCAGCCAAGAATCGAACAGGAGAACCTCTTGCTGTGAGGTGGCAACGCTAACCGCTGAACCAACGTGGCCACCCTAAATAGCAGTTTACCATTAATTCTTTATAACAATTTGCACTTTTTCTTCTGTAGTATCTGCAGGTAACTTTCTTTTTTTAGATTTGTTAAAAAAGCTAATTTCCCTCAGTTTCTTCCCCAAATCTTCATATTTATATCAAATTGTATTCTTTTATTCCTTAATAACAATCCATCATTTTGATTTCCAGGTTTTAAAAATGCAAATAAATGAAAAGAATATTGGGTTTGTCCACCTTAATCTCCTACCAATTTTTATCATACAATGTCCCTTGTTTAAAAGGGTTTGGTCTACACCCCCCAACAATTAAAGTACCTTTTCTAATACAATTTTTTCCAGTATCTGTGGCAGAGTTACTACTCCTGCTCAAAAAATAAATCAATTCATTCTAACAATATTTATCATATAAATCCTTTTTTAATAATTCTAACAGTATTTTCAAAATAAACCCATTTGAATAACATTGTAAAAGCTGTATAGATTTATCTCCTTCATGTTTTATGTTTTTTGCCTTTATCCTTCCTTATCATTTTCTTTATTCCCAGACTTTGCAACTAGTACATTACTATCCATTCTTGAAAAACCTATACCTCTATTTGAACTGCATCCATAAAACATTTACACATTTTGTTTGATTAAATGTAAATATAATTTTATTAATACTTCCTGCATCACCATTATTGCTCCCCTCATCCACATGCCATTGCTCACAACTTCTATTATTTCATCTGTATATAACAAGATTATAGGAATTCCTGTTCTGTTTTACATTTCTCATCTTCCTTTGTCTGTTTTCTTTTTTACACCCTGAACAACCCCATGCATTACCAACACAAATAAAATTCCACCCAGGGTACACTCCTGTTTAATGCCCCTTCATATCAGTCTATTTCCCAAAATACACCAATAGAATAAATCATTTGTTTTTATATACACTTTTCACTAGTTTTATAACTGTTGCAATAAAACCACAGTTTAATAATAACAATATTTTCATGCATAGCATTGTCAAATGCCTTCTAACAATCACAACTTAACAACTTTTCCTCTTTCTCTTTCTCTTCATTATTTATAAATTCTACCACCTTTCTTTTAACAACAGTTCCTTTAGCTCTCTGCTTTTGAAAGCATACATTTCCTTCTCTACAAAAGCTTTACTGTCAAGATCTTATAATCTCTCTGTCACAAAGCTGCCTTTTGCGAATTATTAAAATTGATTTTGTCTATTTTTCCAAAGAAACTTAACTGCTATTTTTATTTTTTATCTTTAATGCTTTCTCCATACTGATAAATAATTCTAGCACTCATGTATTATACATCTCATCCAGATGCTTTCCTTTCCTTTCGCACCTCCTTTCATTTCTCCATACCAATCTCTCGGTCTGTACTCTCATTCTCCTCTTTTATCGGCACCTGAACATCCCACTCGTTTATATCCTTACTTCTGTTTCTTTTTATAAACATTTACCATGTAGGCAACTACTTTATGCACACTTTTTCCTGTTCAGCCCAATCCTTACCTTGAATATGTTACAGTTGACATCAACACTTCTTCCCTTTGTATTTTTTACTTAAAGGATTCATCTTGTCTTTTCTTCTTTTAGCTGCTAACTTCTGCCTTCATAAAAATAATCTCATCTTAGTTAAAGTGACCTTATATATTCATTTAACTACTATCTTTCTGCTGTCTAATTCCCTTTAATCTATTCACCAACTTCTTATAATCCTTCTTTTCCAGATCTGTTATCCATATATCACATTCAATATGATTTCTTGTACTTTTGCTTCTAGCCTGCCTGCCATCTACTTCAACCTCAGTAACATTCCACATATCAAAATGTCCCTTCCACAAACCTTTTATTTCTTTAACTATTAATTCTCATTCAACTAACCATTCCTTATCCCTTTTAATACAAAACAATTGTTGCTTCCCAAGTTTACCAACAATAATCAACAATCCATTAATGTGTCATCATTTCTTCCTTCATTTATGCTTTCTGAAAATACAAAATACATTATTTCAGTTCATGTTCTATCTTGCTTATATGGAACCTCGATTGCTGTTCATATAACACTTTATTAAGCTTATAAATCTCTCTCCGTTATTTTAAATATGCAGTGTTCCCACCTTTCTGCATTTTTAAATTCATATTAAAATACCCTAGCCATATAATTCTTATATTTGCCATAAGAAATACTTTTATTTTCTCTAGAACTTTTTCTCATCCTGTGCTTTCTGTGGGATTATACATACAGATTGTCATAATGCTTTCTATTTTAATTTTCACATCAATTAATCTAAGGCTTCTTTTATATTCTCCTATCACATTAAGGCCATTCGCATGTATCCCTGAACGTACTTTTTCTTCTATTGTCCATATTATCATTTTATCTTTCATCACTTCAGTGGGCCAGATTCCTAAAGAGTTGCATTCAGTGTAAAACAGGCTTACACCAGGTGCCAGATTCCAAAAGACCTGCTATCACTGTAAATCATCATATTTACCGAAAGCAAGTCATTTGAAATAAGGCCTAGGGCCTTCTACCTCTTCTACTTTTTTATTTTAACATCTAATAAACATAAAACTTCACAAGAAAATAAAATTGCAATTTGTTTTACTAAAATCTATCTTAATTCTATCTTACTACTATTTGCATTTAAAGAACATAAGGCAGTGTTCTCCATTGCTTGTTTTTGTTTTTCATTTCCTTAATACTTTCCAAGCTTTTTTTGTTGTCTAATTTATTTATTTATTTAACATTTGTTGACTGGAAAAAGTCCGACTTGGCAAAAAAACATTTTCAGTGGAGGCCTGGGTAGGAAAAACTCCAACTATATAACAAAGTTAGTTAAGTACACAATGAAGCAAATTACAATTAAGTTTCACTACTGACTGACTAAGTTTCAGCATCAAATTAAGTAGGTAATAATATAATAAGACAAGAGTTAGCATATACAATAAAGTTTCAGAAATAATAAGATAAAATAAAACAAAAAGTAGTGAATATAATAAATTATCAGCAACAATAGGATAAAATAAAACAAGAGTAGCTGGACTGTCTTGACAAGTTTACTTGTAATACTTTCTCTTGGTAATACTGGCATTATATTCAAAACTTTCCACTTTATTAAACATCACATTTCTAGCTTTTTCACATTTTTATTAGTTTGCACTTCAGTTTCATTATTTGTCTCCTCCACCCCCTCCCCAACACCACAATCATTTTCCCTTGTGAATTCTATAGTAACATTGGGTTATCACTAAGTTCTCACTAAATGTTTGTGGGGTTTTGTTGTATCTGCATCAGATTCCACTTCTTCAATACATTTTTCAGTCTAGGTTTGGAACAGTACTCCTTCCATTCAAAATGGCTGTCAAACAAAAAATGTTCTGTACTTCCAGATTTTTTGCATACAAGCTTACAATGCTGTTTAGTTTGCCCTCTTTTTCCACAGACTTCACAATGTTTCTTTTCACAGTTTAATATGAACTGTCTTGATTGTCTACAGAAATAACAGGATTTTGGCTATAAAGTATATTTAAAGTTCACCTACAATTATGAATCATGCTTTCTAAATGTATTATTTGGTTGTCCCTAATAAGCCAAATATTTCATCCCCAGCTCCAGTGTCTCGCACATCTATATTTTTTTATGTTCAGCAGTGCTTTCCTTAAAAAAATGCACTTTCCCTTTCATATCGAATATTCCACAATGTTAAACTAACATCAGGACATTTGATACTTACACACAAAATTCAGACATACGTTCCACAGCTTAATCAGTGTTCATAAAGTTGTTTGTCTTTCGGCTTTTCCCAGTTAGGGGTCGCCACACTGGAACTTCGGTCTGCTAATGATTGGCAGTTGGTTTTTATGGTGTCGACTTGCCAGCCCGATGCCCAACCTTCAACGAAGGCACACCCATTCAACGCATGTCTTTCGAACGCCCACTCGACCGTGGGGAGGGCATGCAGACTCCACACAGAAGGCACTCTCAACCCAAGCCAAGAATTGAACGGGAGAACCTCTTGTTGTGAGGCAACAACGCTACCGCTGCACCACCACATCAGTGTTCATAAAGTAATACCCATAAATGGTTCTGAGTCCAAGAGTATTATTAATCTGAACTAAAAGTCAGTCATTTTATAACAGTGCACCTGGCAGTCATTCAGCATTTGTTTAATTGACAGTTTTCCCAGAACTCATTTGCTGCATCACTGTGATCTGCTGAGCCTTTTCTTCTGCTGCTGTACCAGTCCTTTCCACAACTATAGCACAGCATCACAGTCTTGCAGTTAATACGCTTGGTTTAGGCTGTGAGCTGTTAACAAACTGCTTCCTTTAGTCTAAGGGTTGGTTCTCTCAGCCAATGTCTGTGTAGGACTCTTAACAAGTCACTTAACCAGACATTGTTCTGTGAAAATATGTGCTGTGTGAAAATTGGCTTCTTCTAAGTGCCAAGTAGCTACCGATGAACCAATGCAGATAAACCCTTCCATCCTTGTATTTGTCTGGACTTGTGCTGTTCCTCTGCACTGCATCAGTTCTGCACTCACCAGAGAACTACCACCAATCTCTCTCTCTTGGTAAGATGCATAAGAACATCTGCATCCAAATTCTCTTGGATAACTTAAATCAAACTCCCCACCCTTAAGAATTCCTGTTATATCATGAGCTCCATTTAAAGATAATGACTGTTTATGAACTGATCAATTCTGGCTCTGTTTCTGTTATATAAATACATTAAATGCAAATGAAAATATCAAGAAAAACAAGTTTAAAAAAATGAAATAACTGCACATATAAACACTAAATTATATAATTATTTGTACCTATGGGTAACAGCAATAGGTGGTTCAAGTCCATGCATATCGTATAATACAGACCACAAAAGAGAGGTGGGTAAAAGCTTCTACTAAGTTGGTAAGCCTTAAAACAACCTTATTACACCTCCAAATTTAAGATTTCTCATTGCAATATTGACAGAAGCCATGAGGCCCCTTTAGTGTATACTTTATCCTTATTCCTTTGTTCAGCATGCTGTATTTCTACCATGTAACTGTCAGTCATAATTTAACATTATCCGAGTGCAGGTGTTCTAATACTTCATTTCCTTGATATTACCTTCTTTACTGCTTTTAAAAGAAATGACAAATAGCCTGCTCATTTCCTGACCATTTTTTAAATACCTAGAACGAAATCAGCAGTAATTATGAATTTTACTTAATTTTCCCAGCTGCTATGATATCTGCCAGCATTCTGCTATTTGTCTTGAATGCATCCACGACTCTCCAATGAAAGCTTTTATGATTTAATAATTACACTAGACAGAGGCATAGTAAACTAAACCCTAAAAGGGCGTAGTATTCTCATCCTAAGGGGTGGTGTAAGCCACATACACTCTGGCTAGGCTTATAAATGCCTTAGGGCAGATAGCCTAGTACGAACCTATGAACACCTTCCATTGCAGTTCAATGTTTATTGGTATAGCAGACAAATAATTACTGAAAATGGCAGCATCACATCATTATATTCCCAGTTTAATATCAATGACACATTTTACACCACCCTTAGTGATGTCATGTGTTGTAGCAGTTAAATGTATGGCAGGGAACAGGCTGCCTTCCATGAGTAACTTTGAATTGAAAGCATATAGCACATGCCCATGTTTAACAGGCTCCCTTATATTTATAATAGGGTCTCAGATAATAAAGGAAAAGGCAGATTATGTGAAGAAAATCTTTTTGCTTGGCATTTTAATAAAAGGGTTTGTATATTTCAGTGATTAGTTGAAAGGAAACATGTTATTAATGCAAAATCTCTTTGAGGCTACATGCATTTTTCCATACAGTTGATTTCTGTCTAGAAAAATAATTGTTTAGGCTTTCTTCCTCACAGCCATGAGTTCTTCTGGGGAAAATGCTTCTACATGACAGACTGCAGTTTACTTTTTTGCCAGCCATTGTCTTGCCCAAGAAAAGAAATAAGGATCTTAATTTGTTTTTATGAACTTAAAGCAGCCAGCCAAAAACAAAAGTAAAGCAAATATTTGTTAGTGACATACCTCTCAACTGTACAGATTCTTGCAGAATGTCCAGATTTATGCCTCATAATTTTGGTGCGTTTCTCATAAAATCGTGTTTTCTGTCATATCATTGGACAATCATTGAGAGTTGAAGTCAGAAAATAATAATAGACATTTGAGTTTCAGAGTTCAAACCCCTCAGAAAATTCATGCTAATGTAAAACCTGTTATTCTATCAACTTTCTAAGTTTGTAAGAGAAACATTTAACAATTGCCTCTGTTTTGGGGCCTTTGTCACCCCATTATTTATGGCTTTGTCCAGATTTCTTGCTGTAAGAGGTTGAGAGGTATGGTCAATGTCAAATGCTGGTTTGTACTGCAGCTAAACTGCAGCACAAATAGTTAAAGCTTTGCTGTTTTTTCTTTACGTTAGTACCCTGTCCCCATATTGTTTGTAATCAGGTAAATGGGGGGGGGGGGTGTATTGTATTACTTTTCACTACTGTATTCCTATGTGCCTTCCTATAAACATGCGAATGTATAAAATGAATTGGATCAGTTCAATATCACTCTACCCTTAGCAGATACTCACTGTAAAGGGGAGCATTTTTTTATTATTTCACATAAAATCACACCTTCATCCAACATCTGACTGCTAATGCATAGTTAGTATAGCAGTTCTTAATCAAGTCAGATCATAATAGTTGTGAAAGTAACCTGAAATAGCAAGGAACTGTTTCCAGAATGCAACAAAAGAAAAAACAAACAAATAAAATGAACTGCAAAGCAGCATTTAATTCATCATGCACATACAAACTGCTATAGCATTGTTCATCTGGAATGCAACATTGTTTATTGAAAAAAAAAGTTTGTGTTTAGGATATAATGCACAATTTAGCATATAGTCTTTCTTAGCAGCACATTCAGTACTACACAGAAGCAGGAATATGAAACCTTGGCTCAAAACAGGAAAAACATATTGGCTGTCATCATTCAGCTTTGTGTCTTAATTTCTACTTGCCAGCTGCCTCATCCTTTCTTAGTTTACTGATTACACATGCTTAACCACTGTTAGTATACTACCATTCACCCACAGTGCGAGCTGACATTTGGCATCAACAAGTGCAAGTATACACTGGCGGTTTATACAGAGGATTAAGGCGATGA
The DNA here is from genome assembly GCF_019279795.1 of Protopterus annectens. NCBI lineage: Eukaryota > Metazoa > Chordata > Ceratodontiformes > Protopteridae > Protopterus > Protopterus annectens. The sequence goes on along the minus strand of NC_056732.1, from coordinate 382,639,893 downwards.
GCTGTTAATTAGCTGCTTCCTATAGTCCAGGGTTTGATTCTTTCAGCCTTCATTTGCCTACTGTGTGGCTCTGAGCAAGTCTGTTAACTGGACAGTGCTTGGAGACAACTGGGAAATTAGGCTCTTCAATAGTTTTGCCAATAGTGCATGCCAGTAATAGCTTGTTTATCAGAATATGAGTGGTTGGTGAATGCAGTATATATTCAGTAAGATAAAAAAAGCAGGCATAACAGAATGTTTTTTTTCATTCTCTCACAATTGTCCACAAAATGTTCTTAGCCTGTCCATTATAATCATTCCTATTCTGCCAGGGAAGTTAAATTGCAGCCTCCATTTAGCTGACTCACTCGACTGTTATGTTCAAGAAGAAGGGCAAGAAATGCTCCTCTAATGCGGGGTAAACAAATGTCTGCAGTGTCAGTGGCATACCAGCTGGCACACCTGCTTTTGGTACAGAAGGCTGTGAGCTCTATTTACACACCAGATATATGGATTGCTGACACTGCAGTGCAGCATGGGGGTGTTGCTGCACTCCCGAGTTTGTTGTCCATTGTTTTTAGTGATAGCTCCGATGGATGTAAAAGATCCCATGTCATCTATCGAAAAGAGTAGTAGAAATTCTGTGATGCCCTGGCCAAATTTCTCCTAGTAGTATAAATACCACTTTGGGTCTCCCTCAAAATAAAGCAACTAGTTTACTGGCACTAACCTAGTCAACAAAGAATAAATAATGAAATAAATAAATGAATGTTCCCTCCTGTCACAAAATTATACTATCTTTCTTTGTATAGATACAATGCCGATAAAGACCAGTTATGGAAAATTGCTCAAACATTTAAGTTTGCTTAGTCGCATTTTATATTTTTGGAGTGGGGAGGCATTTTGATTAACTTTCAGTTGGCAGGCACAGAAATCAGAATGCTTTTCCAGTTTTAGATTGCAATGCCTGGATAGGGTAGTGGCATTATATTTTTCAGGGACAGGCAGCTTATATTTTGTAAGGTAGAATGTACACTCAGTGTAACACAACATGTCTTTTGCAAATTTTGATTGTAATGTGTAGAGTGCAAGCCATAGTCTATTCTTTTTTCTACCAAAAATTATCCAGGAATATAGAAGGAATTTGAATGCTCTGTAAGTTATTTTAACTAATATATGCTAAAATAATTGTGTGGGACTTGCTAAGTAACTTGTCTTAGGGTTACTTTTGAGCATCTTATTACCTCACGATTATTTCCTTCTCTAAACATAGATAGATATATAGAGAGATATATATTTGGTATTACTCTTTCTTCTGATTCTAACTGTGACAAGCCTACATGCTAGATATAAAACAGGCCCTTAATACTGTAGCCCCAGTCTCATTTAGAAATCTAAGCATGGGTGGTTATATTAAAATGCAGGGTACTCAAAATACATCCATGTCTGTCTATCTTTCCATCAGTACTTCTATAATAAAAATTAAACATTCTAGAATGACTGATATTTGTCAGTAGAAATAGTTCACACAAAATCTTCCCAGAAAAAAAAAAAAAAAACGGGACAAACTGCAATGCAACCCCTATGGGGACCTTGTTCCCTAACCCCTCACTTGTATGTATAAACTAATCATTAGCACAAAATGGGTAATGATGAACCTCCCTTTTACAGTATTCAGTGGTCGTACAAAGAAAGCAATCCTGCTATACCTCTTTAAAACAACAAATAAAACCACAACCTAAAATATAATAAAAACAGCCCCAACACCATACAGACAAACATAGGCAAACCACACAAACTCCACATGGACAGCTACAAAAATCAGGATCTAATGCTTGAGCTGTGAGGCAGAAGTGATACCATACTTCCCAGATCATTATGAAGACAGCTGACATAATCCATAAAGGGCTCTGAGTCACGGACTTGTCATCCCAGTTTGAGAATAACTTCAAGGTAGCTATGACCAACAAAGTGACAATGACTGAATTAATGGCATGGCATAAAGAACACACATTTCAAGGCCCCCCCACAAGCTGATATTGTGTACTTTAACTTGCCCTAACAGGCAAACTATAGGAATTGTGGGAAGGATACACAAACTAGTCCCTCAGCTGGTGAAGTCTTAGGAGACTGTTTATTGCACTTTTTCCAGGGGTTTATACTTCTGTTGTCAGTGTTGTGGTAGGAGTTTCATAAGTTTTAGTCTTGCCAGTGTTGACGTTTCTGCGCTATCCTCTCTGCTAGTAGCTTTCTTATGTACAGGAGCTTTGCTGTCATCTGTGGTCGATGCATTCTTGATTCTCAGAGAATTATCACTAACCAGTAATTTCAGCATGCTTTGGTCAGTTAATTTGATTTGCAGCTTAAGTAACTTAGTTTTTATACCCCCGTTCTTCCTTTCTTTTGATTCCTAAAAGATTACCAGTTAAATGTCTGCCTCTGAAATGGCATACAGCTATTTTAGGTGAACCCTCTCACCATTTCTCTCAACTTAAGTAAATTAGGAATAATATGGATAAGGTACACCCTTTAGTTATATTTAAACCTGTTGTACCACCTTTACTGAATGTGCATGTGGTGTCCCTCCTGCTGAAAGACTTGCACTGTACCCATTATATGGGACGTTTGCCCCAACAAAAGCTGATTCCATATGCAATACTCTGCTGTGCATTCTTAAGTCCATAGCTGGTACTGTGGCTAAACCACTTGAAGTTCAATCACTAATATAGTTTTACAGCATTTTCCCTAGGACTGCTTTATCAAAAGTCAGGGTGAAACTGTTCCACAAGATGGTAGTGTTCCTCCATTTATTGAAAGCTTGTTAATAGTACTAATTGAACTATATACTGCATTAAGAACATCAGGGCATACTCAAGTTGCCTTACTTATAAAGCATGCATAAAAAAGTGTGGGTACGAGAGAAACAGCTAAAGTAAACAAATATTATATAATAATGCTAATTAAATGTTTTTGCTAGTATTAGTGTCAAAGAAGCTGATGCAATATGAATTAAGAGAAACAAAATACCAGTATGAAAACTCTGATGTGCAGACCTACTGCATAATTAACATTCACTGATGAGTAATGTATAATTAAGCATATATAAGAACATTCAAAGAACGATCACTTAGAGGGAATCTAAATTGATCAAAAATGCAAAACAACCCATGCTCTTATTTTGCAAGGAGGCAAGCCCCCTCTGCACACCATACCTCCTGCTAATTATATATGTGCATATATATATATATATATATATATATACATATACATATATATATATATATATATATATATATATATATATATAAACATATATATATATATATCTCTCTCTCTCTCTCTATATATATATATATATATATATATATATATATATATATATATTCACTTTGAGATCATACAACAGTGGGGTAAGGGTAAATTGACTCACCCCACTGCACCACAATCCCATACAAAAGGCTGCCAGCAAAAACTTTCACTCATATGAGTATTCTCTCTCTCTCTTTTTTTTTTTTTTTTTTTGTTAACACCAGGGAAAAGCATTCACTGATATGAGTGTTCACTATTTCAAATGGTAATGTGTAGTGCTAGGCAAACCCCTGTTTTGCAGGATACCCTTCTGACAGATGGTCCACTTTCTGCCTATTTTCTAAGCAGTGTAACACTTTGAGTCTGCCAATCTTATCCACAAGCAATTTACTGAGTGCTTGTGCCATTATCATGAGGTCTCCCAAAACTTCAAAAGTGGTATGTCAACATTCGTTCAATCAACTATTAAATAAAATGTTTAATTCTGAAATGCAGTCACTGTGACTCCTCTTTTTCTACTGTGGTCTCCAAACATTTTTCCCTTAAAAATTTCAGGATTTAACAAAAGCATTCATAAGTTTTAAATAATCAAGACAAATAATATTTCTAAGTTTAGTGATAGCATGCATTGCCTTACCTATGGGCACAGAGGTTGACTTAAGTTGTTGCTTGTGGTTAATATGGTGCTGATTACCCACAAGTTCAAATCCTGAAAAAAAATGATTTATGTCATCGCCATCTTTTATAAAGATGAAGCAATTTAATGCGGAGTAGGCATTCAAGGCTGGCTGTGCATCCATCTCACTCACATGCATTTGGGGAGAGGGGTCAGCTCTTTTACGTGCACTTGATTCTTCTTCCTCTATGTAGCTTCTGCATCTCATTGATTTTGCTACCTTTGCATCTGAAGCTGTTTCATTCTCTCATTTGTTTTGAGGATCATCTCCAGCTTCAGTTTCTGCAGTTAAGGCTGCAGTTTGAGATCATATGAGGATGTAATGAATTGCTTTTCCCTTACATGGTCTTAAGCTGTAGTGAGTGACTACCTGGATTTCTTCAGGTTCAGTGGCTCATGCTTCAATCGTATACAATGCAGCTATTAAATCCTCTTTGTTCAGACCATGTAAGATGCCCTTCAGTTATACTCTTAAATCAGCTATGACACTGACACCTTGCCATACTGTACACAGTTAATTTTTGCCCAATTCATGCCTTATTATCTAAGAATATAATAATTCTTGTTAAATATATGCATATGTATGTGTGTGTGCATAGTATATATATATATATATATATATATATATATATATATATATATATAGCTATATATATATATATATATATATATATATATATATATATATACAAAACACCAAAAAGTATACCAGCACTCGACCCAGCAAAGCTTCCAGCAATAAAATGCCTAGTACAGCCAAAGAAACAAGTTTGGAGATACTTTTAAATGAGCTAAAATAGCTCTATATTTTTTTACTTGTTACACCATCTCTCAGCAGTCGAACTAATGAGAAAAACACAGACTGGGGTTTACGGACATATGTTGAACCTGGGGTTGGAAAAGAGGACATTGAATTTATGTCAAAATGGCGGTTGGTACAAAATACCGCTTCTAGAATGTTTATAGAACTTTTAATCTCACATTATGATAGAATGTCTATAGAGATTAACGTGAAGTTAGATTCTAACCTTTTGAATATTCAAAAATATGAAAAGCAAAGTGGATTTAATAAATTGTATGATGCGTATGTAGAACAAATGAATGCTTTTGACAGTGAATTGAAAGTGCGCAAACTGAAAAAGTTTAATAGAGACATGAATGATTTTAAAAATGATACAACATATACATGGAAGCAAAATAAGAGGGCAGTTAGATTTTCTAGAACTTTAAATAAATCTAGTCATGAAAAACGTAAAAGGGGAAAATCTATATTAAAATCAACACGTATTGTAGGCTTTACAGACTCCAGTGCTTCAGAGATTTCCTCAAACCCACCCAGTATGGACACGGACAATGATTTTGGAGATACTTTTACAGTTGTCGCCAGTACATAAAAGAACTAAAGGGAGAGAAGGCCCTTTAGGAGAGGGGGGGCGTAAACATCGGAAAACAACCAGATTTCAGATTAGAAGTGGTGGAAAAGGTGTTCAGGGACACATTGAGGTTACCAGTGTAACCAAAATTTCTCAGCAAGCTAATTTGATTGTTAATTTAACAAATGTGGAATTAACAGAAAATGAGAAATGTATGTTAAATAAAGGTTTGAACTATGTACCTTCAACCTTTGTCTCTGAATATGTTATTAATAATGATGTAAAAAGATTTTGTAGATTGTTAAATTTGAAGCATTTTTTGCTAAAACAGAAGGAGGTTGTGCCCCACCCCCTGAATTTAGGATAAAACAGTCCAATTTCAATTCACCATATGAAGCTATAGTAAGATTATTTGAGGAACTAGTTTTGAGAGACTTACATAGTCAGCAAACTACTATATTTAAACACCATGGCTCAAACCTTAGTCCTGCAGAGAGACTAGCACTAAAGAGCCTTAGAACTAATAAGGACTTGTGGTTGTTAAGGCTGACAAAGGGGGTGCTACAGTCATTTGGAATACTTTGGAATATACTAAAGAAGTAATGAAACAATTAAGTGAAACCAAGTTCTACTGTAAACTAACTTGTGACCCCATTAAAGAATTTAAAAGAAAGATTGATGGTGTACTCTCTTTTTATAAAGAAAGGGGTGTTATTACAGACAGTTTATATAAGGAACTTTTGGTGATTGAGTCAAAAAATCAGAATTTTTATATACTTCCAAAGATTCATAAGACAATAGATTCCCCACCAGGTAGACCTATAGTCTCTGGTAGGGGATTTTTGACTGAACCTATTTCAAAATATTTAGAATTTCAGTTAAAACCCCTTCTTACTATGGTTAGAGCTAGATTAAAAGATACAAATGAGTTTCTTCAACTAATGGATAACCTAAAAGTTCTTGTTAACTCCTATTTATGTACCTTAGATATACAATCATTATACACTAATATTCCTCATGCAGGTGGTATTATGGCCATTAGATATTGGCTGAAGGAATATGGGAAATATTCTGAAGTACATTGTGATTTTCTAATAAAGATTATTAGTTTGGTACTAGAATATAATGTATTTTATTTTGGGAATGATTGTTATTTGCAGTTAAGTGGCACAGCATTTGCTCCAACCTATGCTGACCTTTTTATGGGCTTTATTGAATGTAGTTTGATATATGAAGATCAAAATGTATATCTTAAACATCTTAATATGTGGCGTCGTTTTCTGGGTGATTGTTGGGGTGTATGGACTGGCACGTTGAAAGATTGGCATCTATTTGTGGAATATCTGAACTCTAATGAGTTCGGTATGAAATTTGTGGATAGGATAGAACCAAGTACCATTGACTTTATGGATGTAAATGTGACAAAGGTGTTGGATGGTACTATGGTTACAACACTATATAGGAAACCTTTTACAAAAAATGCCCTTTTAGAAGCCAGTAGTTGCCATCCTAAACATACGATTACTAATATACTGATGGCTCAGTTTCAGAGACTACGCCGCATTTGTAGTAGTGATTTTGATTTCATAAATGAAGCACAGGATATGAAAGATAGATTTATAGACAGGGGTTATGATAGAGCCCATATTAATTTAATATGTGATAAAGCTTTGCAGTTTAAAAGGGAGCCATTGTTGTGCACTTTGGAATTAGATGACATTAAGAAGAATTCTTATGTTGCTCCCAAGATAAGATGTGTTACTACATATGGTACCAATACTTACAAAATTAAGAAAATCATAAATAAACATTGGCATATCTTAAAATCAGATGATTTATTGAACCAATACTTGGATGATACTTGTTCCTTTAGTTATAAACGAGGAAGAAATATTGGTGAACTTCTATCTTGGTATAAAAAATGGGTAGAAATTATGATTATAGACAAGGTGGGCCTAAAGGAAGCACATATTGTGGTAACTGTACATTTTATTTATTTATTTACATTTGTTAACCGGGCTAGTCCAACTGGATATATTTCCATTTTCAGTGGAGGCCCGGGGAGAAAAGCTCCACAGTGACATTTAAAAGTTTATAATGCACAATTATAAGAGAAAAATGTAAGACAAAATAAAATGAGAGAGCAGTAGTTACAAAGTCATACTATTTAAGCAAATACCATATTCAAAAGAAATTATTTACACAAAAATTAGTTAAAAATATTAGAGAGCCTTAGCTAAAGAGAAGTATGCAAATTATGAAAGACAAAAACTTTGAAAGGAACAAGATACTCTTTCAATTAAGATATGAGAGGTTATTTACAGTATGTTCACAGTTTAATTAATCTCCTATTTGCAACAATAATTTCAGACCCTTACTGCTACCCAGGGGTAAGTAGTGATAAAAAGGTAAGGGGAGGCAGGATAGAGAAAAATGGCAAAAGAGAATGCAGACAATTAGCCAGGGTAACAGCAAGGGCATAACCAGTGAGTTTTAAGATGTTGCTTCAGCCTTTGCTTAAAGAGTGGGAAGGAGGGAAGTACTGTTAGATCTGATGGCAGCATGTTCCAATATTTTCCAGCAGTATTAGAAAACAAGGAGTCACCTGCCGAGTTATTAGACTTGCTAATGCTAGCTAGTAGTTTAGTGGAAGAGCGTAAGGAACTGAGGTTTGCATAGGTGGTAATAAGGTTAGAGAGTATAGGTGTGTTGTAAGGTTGGTAGAATATCCTATGAACAATGGTAAGTTAGGAAAGTATCAGAATGTTTTTTAGTTCAAGCCAATCTAGCTGCTTTAGGTTCAGACAGTGGTGAGTTCTGAATGGGTTCCCAGTGGCAAACCTGGCAATATTATTATAGGAGTTAGGTAGTTTAGAGAGATTGTTTTTCTTTAGGTTAGTATAAATGGGGGAAGCATAAAGAAGAGTGGAGATTAGATGGGAGTGGGCTATTGTAGTTCTGGCTGTTGGCGTTAAGTAGGGTTTTATTCTGTACAGGGAGCCTAATTTTCTATTTACGGTTTTTATTGTGTTATTTATATGATTGTCAAATGTAAGGTTATTATCAATTAAGACTCCTAATAGTTTGGTGGTGGAGTCTGGGGTTATAATGGTGCCATTATTTGATTTGATTGAGAAATTGATGCGGGGGGGGGCTTACTGTTAGGTGTGAAGAGTAAGAGCTTGTTTTTTTTTGGCATTCAAAAGGAGGCAATGGTTTAGAAACCAAGCCTCGACTGAGTTGAATACTGTCTGGGTTAGGGATTGTAGTTCAGATGTGGAGTTGGAAGAACATATGAGCGTGGAATCATCTGCATATTGTATGCAGGTAGCTTGAGGGATTGCTAAGTAAAGGTCGTTGATGAATACTGAGAATAAAAGTGGACCACGAATGGAGCCCTGAGGGACTCCAAGGGAGACTGGCAGGTGGGAAGATAGTTTGTTCTCCCAAAGGACTGCTTGTTGCCTATTGTTAAGGTAGGACTTAAACCAGAGAACAGCCTTGGTGTCAAGAGCAAGGGATTCAAGAGTTTTTAGGAGTAGGGGGTGGTTGACCATGTCAAAGGCTTTTGACAGATCAATAAAGAGTGCTGATGAGAGGATGTTGTTATTACGGTTTTTATTGATAGAGTCAGTGAAAGATAGGAGGGCTGTGGTGGTACTATGAAATGGCCTGAAGCCATGTTGACAGTTAGCTAGTATATTATGTTGGGTTAGGTGGTTAATTAGTTGATGGTGAATACATTTTTCCATAACTTTAGCTAAGGGTGATGAGAGAGCTATAGGCCTGTAGTTGGAATACTCATTGGAGTTTCAACCTTTATGTAGAGAGATAATGTGGGAGATTTTCCAGATATCTGGGATTGTTCCTTCATTTATGGTTCTGTTTATAAGGATGGATACAGAATAAGCAACTGCTGTAGCTGCTTTTTGCAGGTATTCAGATGGTATTTGGTCTGCAGAGGGGGTACATGGCTTAAGTTTATGTATATGTTTTTGGATGTATGAGGTAGCGATGGGTTGTATTTGGAATGTTGGGAAAGTATTAGGTAAAGAGGTTTGGTGATTAGAGTTGTTTGTGGACAGTTGACAGGCTAGAGATTTTATGGTGTCTGTAAAGAAGGTATTGAAGGCATTGGTAGTTTGAAGAGAGGTATTGCTATCAGCCCCTAGAGCGGGTGGTGTGCTGGAGTGCCCTGGGTGAAAGAGTCTATTAACGCTAGACCAGAATTTGTGTGGATTGTTATGGTGAGATTGCTGTAGTTTACAGTAGTAGTTTTTTTGTCAGTCAGTATGGCTTTTTTTAGTAGTATTCCTTAGCTGTCTAAATGTTTGTTGCTCTGAGATATTTTTGGATGCTCTCCACTTGGTCCAAGATTTATTCCTAAGCAATATGAGTTGTCTAGTTTCTTTTGAAAGCCAGGGGGCAGGTTTGGACTTCATTCTGATAGAACATTTAGGAGCATGCTTATCAAGGATAGTTAAGAATTTAGAGTTGAAATATTTGACGGCCTGCTCAAGAGGGAGAGTTTTTAGTGGGTACCAGTTAAAGGCATTAAGTTCATTTTGGAATAATACAGGGTTAAAATGTTTGTTAGTTCAAGAGATTTTATAAGTAGGGGTGTTAGGGATGTCATTCTTTTGTCTTATAATGTAAGTTAACATATGATCACTTAAGTCATCTGGTAGAGTTCCTACCTTGTATATTTGTTGTTGTTTATTAATGAGTATCCAGTCTAAGATACTATCTTTGTTGTTGGGTTTGTTAAGTCTAGTGGTGGTGGTGATAGTTTGACTAAAGCCATGAAGATTAATATGTGATGAAGGATTATCTGTATTTACACATTTCCAGTCAGTATTAAAATCACCGAGTATAATGGTTTCTTGTGGGTAAGAAGTTGATACCCAGCTTAGAATGTCTTCTATTAAAGAGATATTATTACCAGGGGGTAGGTAGATGCAGATAATATATAACGCTTTGGAAGTGTTTAGTTGACGTTGGGAGATAAGAACTTCAGCTTTACTATCCTGAGGTGGGTTATAGGGTAAGGAGGAGATCTGTAGGGTAGATTTATACAGTAGAGCTACTCCCCCACCCCTACGTTTTGTGCGGTCTAGTCTCAATATATTGTAACCTGGGGGGATTATTTCATTATCTTTAGTTGCAGGTTTTAACCAGGTTTCTGTGAGGCAGAGGATATGAAAAGAATGAATATCAAGGTGGGCATGGAGATGGGCAATTTTATTATTTATACTGCGGATATTAAGATGACCTAAAAGTAAAGAATTTGAGAGATAGGTTTGGGTAGTTAGGGTGGGGGGGAGTAGTAGGAGTTGTAAAAGTTGGAATGTTTGTTGGGCCTGGTTAGGGTGGATGTCACCATCTTTTAAGGTAGGAGTTTTTAGGGCAGAAGATGGGTAGTTGAGGAAGCTGGTTAGGTATTTTAGTTTTTTACAGTTGTGTTATTGAATTTAATATGAGTAAGTCAGTGATACTTGGCTGGCAGGTAGCAGGGTGTGGATGTGGTATTTATTTGAAGGTTATTTCAAAAACAAAATGCTTTACTTCAATAAAAACACCTAAGGTTTTTGAGATTAGATATTTGATTACCTGTCAAACAGAATGGGTGATCTATATGGCAATATGTCAATGTGGTGCTTTTTATGTGGGTCAAACTTCTAGGTCTTTTAAGACTAGAATTGCCACTCATTTGAGTGATATTAATTATAGAAGACCTAGAAGTACCCTGTTTAAACTTGAACATGATACAGCCCACTTTGTGTTTGTAGGAATTGATATGGTAGTGGGGTTAAAGTTGTCGGACAATAATAAACATAGGATTTTAGATAAAAAAGAAAGACTATGGATAACAAATTTGGGGGCCTTGTACAAACCTGGATTAAATGGGTATTGGGGATGAATTGGGTGGGTTTATATACTGCATTCTTTATTAATTATTTAGGTATAGAATGTTTTTGTGTATAATGACATGCTGTAATAAGAATAAGTATATACCATTCATGTTTAATATATGCATGTTGGTTGTAGGAGGTTATTTTGTATGACTGGGTATTTATATGTATGTATGTATATATGCATGTACATATATGTGTGTATGTGTATATATGGTTTTGTGTACATCAATTTGATTTTTTATAATATTTTGTGTCATAAAGGTACTGTGACTTTAAAATGCTTGTGTATTTAAACTAAGAATATATGGAATGTAATTACACACTGAGGACGCCAGAGGGCGAAACCGGATACCGGTCTGTGTTTTTTTTCATTAGCTCCACTGCTGAGAAATGGTGTAACAAGTAAAAACATATAGAGCTATTGTAGCTCATTTAAAAGTATCTCCAAACTCATTTCTTTGGCTGTACTAGACATTTTATTGCTGGAAGATTTGCTGGGTCGAGTGCTGGTATACTTTTTGGTGGTGTGTTTATGAACCGAGCACCCCTGTTAACACGCGCACCATTACTTTTGGGATTTATATATATATATATATATATATATATATATATATATATATATATATATATATATACATACATATATGCATATATATATATATATATATATATATATATATATATATATATATATCCTTTCATTCATTGAAAGTACACCCTACGGAATCTAAAATCCTGACTCCTTTTAAGCACAAGTGCTATTTAATGAAAACGCACTTTTGTGAACTACACATCACCGAATAACAGAAATCTGACCATATAAACTAAAAGCAAATTTTTGCAGGGGGGCAAGCCCCTCCGAATCCCCGGTAATTATATATACTAACTACGAGATCGCACTACAGTGGGGAAAAGGGTACATTTCCTTTTCCTCACTGTACCACAATCTATACCATCAAACCCCAAATGCTGTACACCTTCCAACTGCCATTAGAAATGTAATGGACAACTGGAAAACACCACACCTGCTGGTCCACATGATCCTGGAACTGCCAACCATTCTTCGGTGATGTGTAGTTCATGAAAATGCAATTTTGTTAAACAGCACTTTGACTTAAAAGGAGTCGTCAATTTTAGACTTGGTAGGGTGTACTTTCGATGAACGAAAGTAGACCCATATATATATATATATATATATATATATATATATATATATATATATATATATATATATATATAGTTATAGATATATAGACATAGATATAGATTATAGTTATATAGATATATGTATATGTGCATATATATATATATATATATATATATATATATATACACACACACACACACACACACACATGCACACACACATATCTATATATATATATATCTATATATATATATATATATATATATATATATATATATATATATATATATATATGAATATTTACTTTATGAATGCAAAGTTATACACAGGGTTTGTTTTATATACAATGTAAGTCCTGTAAGCAAAAGTCACACTGGTGTGTGTATATTTTATATGTGTATGTATATGTATGTGTGTGTGTGTGTGTGTGTATTAGATATATCAATATCTCTGTTTAACTGTGTATGAAAATATCTATATATATAGATTGATATGTATATATATATATATATATATATATATATATATATATATATATATATTTATGATTATAGTATGTATCGTCATACAGTAACATTATCAAGGCACATTCCATTGAACAAATATTTCATGGAATGTATCATGAAAAACAGGAAAACACACATCAGCAAGCATTTATGGAGGGGGTAAAGCCCCCCCCCCCACATGTCCCCCAGGTGGTTGACCTTACCTGTTCATGGACAATATTTATATTTTCTCTACTAGTAATAACTAAGATCATACCATACATATACAGAACATCATTTAGGAGCTGCCTGTGTTTATTAGTAGAACAGGAAGGAGCCCTAGGGTAAATTTGCTATTACTAAGTATAAAGTTCAATTCAGTTAGATTCCACCAACTTCCACTATTTTTACATTTGCTATTACCCATGCATAGCTCCAAGTTGCTCTTGAATTTGTACAGGGATGAGCTTTGTTTTACAAGGATGGGAAGTCTGTACCTGAGCAGTGGTATCCTCTGTGAAATATACCTGCCAGCCAAATCATTGTGTTGATGTTGCAGAATGGGTTTAGCTCTCCATAACAAATGTTTCTCATGCCATTTGATTTTCTACCATGTAGTAGGTCTATCAGTAGTGGCTCAGAGGATGCCTTGTGTGCCAGAAACAGGTCACATCTTAGTTGTCTGCAAGAAACTGAGTATAGTGACAGGGTTTTGAGGTGGTCCATACAGAGCAAATTGTTTAAGCATAGTATCTTTTGTGCAAGTTACCTCTGTGGGCATTCCACTTGCTGCTGTTGTCTGGACAGATAAATGTCAAAGGGGGGTATTAACCCTCATACAGCCAGTCGTTGAGAATAAGGGACCGATGACATCCTTACACCTGGAAACAATCTCTTTGTTAATGAGGTGCAGAATATAGAAGTATTTTTTCACCACAGTGGAGACATGTTAGCAGAGGGTTAGGTCACTCTGCATAGAAGTTCCCTGATCCCGAACAACTGGGTTGACCCTTATGGGCATTTTATCAGTGTGGTAGTTCCCTAGGGCAGTCAAGTTTTCAAAGGATACAGTAATGCATTTTATAGCATTTAGCCTTAGACCATGATTCTGTTACCAGTTATTTGTTTGGGATGTGCCTTCCTGCAGGATGGCGAAGACTTTTGGGGATTCAGTAACATCACCTAGCTTGCAGTCATCTGCAAACTTGGTCAACCAGAGCCCTTTACTATTGGCTTTAACTTTACAGTAGTAGATGTCAAACAGGAGAGGTAAAAACAATGAGCCGTGTGGGACTTCACTGGTGAGTAGTCCTTTAGTGGAGGTAGCATCTCTTTTGATTTCCTACATTCTATCTGTGAGACAACTGGTTGTCAAGTGAGTGATGTATGGGTTTTGTTCCTAGCTTATTGCATTTTTATACTATGCCAGAGTGGAGGATTTTGTAAAAAGCCATAATCAGGTCAAGGTTGGCAGTGTGTACTATTTTATCATCATTCTTAGCATTGGTGACCTTTTCAAAAAAGTCCATCAGGCTGAATAAGCATTACTTGCCTTTGACAAATCCAAACTGAGATGAGTCCTGTGCTTGGATTAATTCCATGATAATTATTTCCATGGCTTTGCATATGAGGCTGGTCAGACTTATGGGCCTATAATTTCCTGGGTCTGTGGAGTGTCTTCCGTTATGCAGGGGAATAACATTTGCTGTTCACCAGTCACATGGTACAAAACCCATATGGAGGCTAAGGTTGAACAGTATTGTTAGTGGCGTGGCTAAATTGTGTTTTATGCTGTTCATTATGCATCCAGAGGTATTTGCAGGACCTATCAATGCAGTCTTTTTTGCTTTAATGAAGGCTTTTAAGACTTAGTCTGGTGTGATACTTTTGTTTATATTGTGGAATTATACTTTGAGTAGATAGAATGCTGCTAAATTCTTGGCTCATGCATGCCTAGGACATAGTCTAAGAGCTCCATCCTGCTTCTCTTCATATAATCCAAGAAGGTATGTCTAAAGTCATTGACACCCACAGGTACTATGACAGATATACTTGTACCTGTTGTTCAAGGACTTGAGTCTGTGTTTGATCTGCTGGATCCTGGCACCATTCAAGTGACTAAGCATCATTCTTTCCTTACTCAGCCTGGTAAGAGGTACATCTGCATGTCTTGCAATGGAGTCACCAGTATCTAGAATGTTTAGTTGAGGTTTGCCTTTGTTAGTTGCCTTCTGAGCTTGACATCCATGACTTTAGTGCTTCTTGCACTTTGTATGGTGGTTGGTTGTGTAAGTCTAGAATATTTCTGAGAGTGCTCATTGCCTGTGTTGCATATTGGAGGCCTTTGAGGCTTGGGGAAGTTAATCTTTACAGCCATAGCATATTTAATATTATATTTATTATGTTGGATGTAGTGTGCTGTGGTGTGTAGTGTGCTGCTGCTGGTGCTGATGTCAGAGTTGTCTGTGTGTCAGATTTTTGCTTCCATTGATATTATATATGTACATTTCTCACATACTCCATTGTGTTGTTTAAACAGTAGGTAATTGCCAGTCAGCATGAGAAAATTTATACACTGTCTCGATACCCATCTCAGTCAGGCTGGTTGCAGAAAGTAGGGAAAAATGTTGGTACACGGCTTCAATAGGACTGACCCAAGGGCTGGAATGACTATAACCGCTTGGAGTTGGGTTTGTTATAGGATACAGGGGTTTCTATAGGCAAAACTGCTATTAAGACATAGGAGGGTATTGAGTTTCTTGGACTGGGTGGTACAGATATTCTAGTCTGATTTTGCACAGTTTTGTTTGTCTCAGTTCATGGCTTTCCAAGCTTCTCAGGTATGTTAACATGTACTCAGTACAGGTTAGTGAAACCCTTGACATAGATTTCTAAGTTATGAAGAGTTACTAGGTTGCTTTTCGGAAAAAAGTCTATTGTGCTGACAAACCACTACAGAACGATTCCAATGGTGGTCGTGCACTGAACACAGCTCAGCACAACTGTTTTTCCCTTTTTGATGAAAAATTCTATTTAGAATGCATAGATGATGTTACGATTGGTGCAGCTCATTTATTCTATTTAGAATGCATAGATGATGTTACGATTGGTGCAGCTCATTTATTCTATTTAGAATGCATAGATGATGTTACGATTGGTGCAGCTCATTTATTCTATTTAGAATGCATAGATGATGTTACGATTGGTGCAGCTCATTTATTCTATTTAGAATGCATAGATGATGTTACGATTGGTGCAGCTCATTTATTCTATTTAGAATGCATAGATGATGTTACGATTGGTGCAGCTCATTTATTCTATTTAGAATGCATAGATGATGTTACGATTGGTGCAGCTCATTTATTCTATTTAGAATGCATAGATGATGTTACGATTGGTGCAGCTCATTTATTCTATTTAGAATGCATAGATGATGTTACGATTGGTGCAGCTCATTTATTCTATTTAGAATGCATAGATGATGTTACGATTGGTGCAGCTCATTTCTCTCAGTTTGGGGCTTTCCAAGCTTCTCAGAGTCCTGAATAAAAGACCCAGGAAAAGCACAACTCAATGCAGGTTATAGGAGACAAGCTAGTGAGGAATCCAATCAAAAATAGTCAAATAAATCAGCAAATGGAGAATCTCTGTCAAATCACAGTTCTCTTACCACTACAAACCAAGTTACAGGTCCAGGGTCCCAGGTAGGCTAAAAACTAGGGAGTGTTGTTTACTTCTACTTAATGCAGCAGTGGGGAGCTGAGTAGCTGTAACAGCGTAACAATCAAGGTACGTGCAGTAAGTCCGTTAGTGCAGCTTTAAATAGACAAATGGATTAAAAGTACAAAAAAAAGTATAGAAACAAAGGTGGCTTGAAGCACAGTAGTATATAAGAAGAAAAAAATGAAATAAAAACTTTTCCCATCCCTTTTTGATAGTTTAGAATATCTACAGGATGCCATGATCAGCACAGATCATAGTGTTGGCTGATGATATGTATATATATATATATATATATATATATATATATATATATATATATATATATATATATATATATAGTTATACAAACAGTCGCGCATGCACAAACACATTTTATCATAAAATCCATTCATCAAAAGGGAATTTTTAGGCCTTTTTGATTAAACCCTTTTGCTACGTGCTTTACAGATGTTAACAGTATATTTTAGTGAAAAACCTTTGAGCATTGAGGGAAAGAACTTTTTTTCTTTTCTGCCCTGTTTTGCAATTTCAGAGCTGAACATTGAGATCTTGTTTCTCACAGTTCAGGGCTTTCCTAGCTCTCAAAGTCTCAGTGGTTGAATTCCTGGGAAGCAGTGCTAAAACAAAGAGTAAAAAGGTCACACAGATAACCAACTGGTTAAAAAACACAAAAAGAAAATTCTAGCAAAGCTAGACTTCTAACTGTGTGATACTTTAAACCTCTTGCATCAGAGGCCTAATGGGATATATGCAAATCACCCAGGATATTAGGCGTTTCAGCTAAATGGCAATTCTGAATGTCCGTGACTTTTTCTTTTACTTTCATTTATAATTCTATTTATGGATAATTACAGACCATTAAAACCAAACTCCTCCAACTGTGAACATGCATGGTTCTGCCTTCTTATGACATCATCAGCATAGCATAAGAGAAATGTTTGACCTTTGCAAACACAGGGTTGTCATACCCAGCTGATATCCATAAACATTAAGGTGCTTACAAAATATCCCAACTAACAAAATAAAACAAAGAGTAAAAAGGTCACACAGATAACCAACTGATTAAAAATACAAAAAGAAAGTTCTAGCAAAGCCAGACTTCTAACTGTGTGATACCTTAAACCTCTTGCCTCAGAGGCCTCATGGGATATATGCAAATCACCCCTTAATGATATCAGATGTTTCAGCTAAATGGCAATTCTGAATGTCCATGACGTTTTCTTTTACTTTCAATTTTAAGTCTATTTTTGGACAATTTCAGGCCATTAAAGCCAAACTCCTTCAGCTGTGGACATGCAGTGCTGGTAAAACTGCTCTTTGTACAGTATGAAGCTGAACTGGGTGTAGTTTGTGTTAGTCAGAGCCGAGCGCAGCAGTGTTTATTTGTCATTATGATGTTAAGACAGAACATTAGTGTATAGATACACACACACACACACACACGCACGCACACAATACATTTTGTCATAAAATGTATTCATCAAAAGGCAATTTGTGGGCTTTGTTGATCAAACCCCTTTTGTTGAGTGCTTTATGAGTGTTAGTAGTGCCTTTTAGTGTAATATCTTTGAACAGTGGGGTAAAGAAGTTTGTTGTTTTATGCACTGTTGTGCAGTCTTGGAGTTGGTTGATGAAGTCTGGGATAAGCATGCAATAGAGTTGATGATGTTTTGTCCCACCTTTGTGGCAGTTCAGCCATGTCCCATTCTATTCCCCTTTATGGGCATGCCCCCTGACAATGACATTCTCAGCTTCCAAAAGGAATTGCTGTTAGAGGTGCCCACAGGACTTCCCCAGGGATGGTATTGCCAACCTCCCTACTGCTCCATCAGTCTCCCAAGCCACTAATAGAATCTGGTTCACCTGGTCTGTAGTCAGGGCTTTATCCTTCTACACAACCAATACAGTGTGATCACTGTTAAAATTGTTGATATGGCTTGTTAGAGGGGGACCTTGCCTGTATTTAACATACATTAGTGTAACTGCTACTTTTTTCACTTTGATGTCAGTCAATCATCTGAAGTGTACGCATTTAGTAAGAGGGCATCTTTGGGTGGAGTGACAGGGTCAGCAGATGTAAGGATGGCAATAGATAGGTTAAACTTAAAACACACTTTATTCACGGAAAAAATAAATAGCAGCAATTCATCAAGTGCTTTCATCTCTGCTAAATCAGAGACTTTTTCAAGGTAACAAAACACTGTCAACAGTCACTTTTTGAATGTAAAAGATCCACCTCATAATTACAATACCACCAATCAGCACAGGTTATTCATTAAGAACTTATAAATATTAAAAAATAAATACACATTTAAAAATATATATAGAAGCACCACTTAAATCAAAGGTATACAAAAAAAATATTTGGTACATTGTATGATACAATAAACCTTCCATAATTCAAAACTCACCCATCAAGTATAGTATAAATATAAAACATATATATATATATATATATATATATATATATATATATATATATATATATATATATATATATATCATATTATCTGTTTAATGCCTTCAGTTTTAGAAAGCAAGCTAAAGACAGGGCATCATTTATACATGGCCAACTGTTTTTTTCGTGAATAAAGTGAGTTTTAAGTTTAACCTATCTATTGTTGCTGTCCTTACATCTGCTGCCATTGACTTCGTGTTTCATTTTGTACACTTTATTTGTTGGAGTGACAGGGTATTTATGAAGCCAAAAGATACTGAATTTACTTGGCATACTACATGATTATAAATATGGCTTGTTAGAGAGGGCAGCGCATGTTTCTGACAACAGCGAGTTCAAATAAATTGCTCGGGACATTCTTTATTTCATTTTGAGTTCATAAAAATATAAGATGTGTACGCAGTTAGAAAGTAGATATCACCTGGGAGGTTGAGAAAAGAGTCTACATATAACACTGAATACTGCTATCACCTGATGACAGTTAAAAAAACATTGATCTGATGTATCAAAAAAAGGCAGTGTCAATGTGTGTGTGTGTGTGGGGGTGGTTGGGATCTGTGTGTTAAAAAATAACCATTACAGATTTTATTTCTCAACATTGTCAAGATGCAACCTTTGTTTGGCATTCACATTGCTATTTTATTATTATGGTTCCACAACCTGTCTACTGAAAAAAATTTTAGCTTACGTTCTCAAAAATATGCATGTGCTCCTTTCCTCATGAAGAAAATACATAATACCCAGATGAAAATATGTTTTGCTACTATAACAGAAGTAGTAAAATGGCTAAATATTTGTAACTGAAAGTGATATGTTCAGACATATGAAATGTTTACGCAGAAAAAAAGAAAATGTTGCTTGGAACTATGAACTAGCACTCAGTCTAGAATAATAGTCTTAGGTGCATTTTGAGATGGTGCCACTATAGCAAGAACTAATCCTCATTAAGCAACGGTGTACTGAAAAAAACAAGATAAAAATTAAATGCAAAAAAAAAAAGAGTAGTATGGTTGTATTTGGAAAAAACCCTCTCATCTCCGACTTACACCATAGCTTGCACTTCACCCAAAATGACACAGTAAACAGAAATATTGGCACCTGAGCTAACAACTACTTCTCTTTTCGCCACCATGTAGCATTAGTAGTCGAGAAATATTTCTACTTCATATGACTGATATCTAAAGGCATCTCATCCAGACTGTAAGATATTATCATCCCACTGTACTCTGCTCTATAGCCTAGTTATAGAGTACAATGCCCCCACTGGTATCTACCTGTCCAGACATAACACACAGTTAAAAAGGCATTAGTATTTTCTAACCAAGATGATTACTTGTCTACAAACTAAGTTCACAAGACAGGCTTAAGACCTTGACTACGTGCTTGGTCTCTTATAGATTGTTACATAGAGATATATTTCTAGCATTCCATCCCATCAAGGGACAGTGCTGATGGCTAGGTGCCTTTGATGGTTTATATTTCTGTAAGACCAACAACTCCTTTAACACTGGATCTGGGGTTCTGAATCCCCACCAACATATAAACAAAATAAGGAAGGAAAAATTAATTGCTAACATTTAAGCCCCCCCCCCTTGAAATAAACTGCCCTTATACTTTACAAAGAGTGGCATACTCAGATTCTTCAAGGTGAACCTTGACAACTGGATGGATGCTCACAATTTCAGCCTAGGCATGACGTGCTTTGCCCTCCCATAAACTGGAGATACATTATGAAGCTAAGTATCAGCAAGGTACAAATAATTTCTTGTAATAAATATGATCCTATGATCATCTACATACCATGGTTCAAAAATGATTATAAAATGCAAGCTAAGCAAGGAGAGCAGTATTTGGCAGTATCTGGCAGTATTTGGCAGTATCTGGCAGTATTTGTGCTCAACATTGCACATTTCCTTGAACTTCTTGTGAATGTTAATAATGTGTGCAATAAATGCTCTTTGTAAATATTGTACACATGGTTTTCTTTTTCTCTTTTTCTTTTTGACGCTCTAATGCTATGCTCACAAAGCAACCAGATTGTAATGTAACTTCTGTCTACATATTAAACTCTGTAACCTGTAATTATTATTACTAAATACTGTTACTAGTGTACTGTGTGGAGCTTTTCTCCCCAGACCTCTGCTGAGAATGGACACCTGTTGTCCAGTTGGACTATCCCGGTAAAAAATGTCAAATAAATAAATAAATAGTTGAGTCAGTCATATTAACTACATTATGGAATTACTTTCAGAAAACGTATACAAATGAAGAAACATCATTACAAAGAAGACATGCAACTAGTGCTCCATTTTTGGTTTATATTCATGATTGAAGAGTAGAAGAAGGAAATCTTTTCTAGCCTTACAGGCAGAAAACATGCAAAAATTCTCTGCTGAGGCTTTCCATTCTTTTGCTCACTTGTCAGCAAACTAGATTTAGGAATTATGAAAAGTCTCAGTAAAGTTTTGTCCATTATTGGCTTCAAGGCACACAGTAACCCCCTTAGTTATGTGTACGCATTAAAATTGCAGATTCATTTCAAGCATTGCATTTTTAGAAATTCACATCAGCGTTTTTAATACATTTAGTCACCTAACCTATGTAAATGTGCAAAGTGAAATAAAAGTGCTTCATTGAAATTCATTATTTAAAGGGAACATTTTTATATTGATAGAACCCTTACCTATACCAGTTTTGTTCTGATTTATCATCATCAGTTTCCCTATTCCCATTTTCCACATGGGGTCGGGGTTTTGAGTTATCTGTTGCCACCTGTCTCAGTTCATTGCAAACCTTCTTCCTTTTTCCTTTTGCTACAGTCAGGCATAACTGTCACAGGTCTTCTCTCATGCAATCCATCCATCTCTTTACTGGACAGCCTTGTTTGTGTCCTAAAACTGGTGTGCAAATGACTTTCACTGAGCAAACTTAAATTATGATTAGCATATGATAAGCTATTATCTGAAAACATGTTTTAAGGTCTTCCCTCCATTACTTTGCATAGATATTTCAACACATCCAATTCCAATTTTACATACATCACTATGGCATAACGTACATTACTCATAAAAAATTAGGCCATGTCTTAAGTAACTTATGATACTGTGGGAAGGAAAAGGAAAACTAGTGTAAAAATGTAAACAGAAGGCATTAGGATGGGTGTTTGTAGGGGGGATGCTACATTTAGAGCTCAGGCAAAAACATTTGCAGTCATTTAAACAAGCCAGATAACTGCACAAAGTTGTAACAGAATACCAGTGGTCTTAAGCACATACACAGATTCACAGCACAGCCCACAGATTAACAGCACAGTCAATGATAAACAGCGCAGTCATTGATTCACAGTCACTGATTCATGTGGTCAGTGATTCACAGCATGGTCATTAATTCACAGCACAATCACTGATTCACATGGTTAGTGATTCACAGAACAGTCACAGATTAACAGCATGATCAGTGATTCACAGCATGGTCACTGATTCACAGCATGGTCACTGATTTACAGCATGGTCAGTGATTTACAGCATGGTCAGTGATACATAGTACAGTCACAGATTAACAGCACAGTAAGTGATTCACAGGACATTCACTGATTCACAGCACAGTAACTGGTTCACACTGTCAGTGATTCACAGCACGGTCATTAATTCACAGCACAGTCACTGAGTAACAGCATACTCAGTGATTCACAGCACAGTCATCAATTAACAGCATGGACAGTGATTCACAGCATGGTCAGTGATTCACAGCAGGGTCAGTGAAACACAGTACAGTCACAGATTAACAGCACAGTAAGTGATTCACAGCACAGTCACTGATTCACAGTATGGTCAATGATTCACAACACAGTCAGTGATTCACAGCATGATCCGTGATCACAGCATGGCCAGTGATTCACACCACAGTCACAGATTAGCAGCATGGTCAGTGATTCACAGCACAGTCAGCGATTCATGGTGCAGTCACTGATTCACAACATGGTCAGTGATCACAGCATGGCCAGTGATTCACAGCACAGTAACATATGAACAGCACGGTCAATGATGCCCGATTCACAGCACAGTCAGTGATTCACAGCACAGTCACAGATTAACAGCACAGTCAGTGATTCACAGCATGGTCAGTGACTCACAGCACAGTCACTGATTCACAGCACAGTCACTGATTCACAGCACGGTCAGTGATTCACAGCACAGTCAGCGATTCACACGATCAGTGATTCAAAGCACGGTCATTAATTCACAGCACAGTCACTGATTAACAGCATACTCAGTGATTCACAGCACAGTTATCGAGTAACAGCATGGACAGTGATTCAGAGCATGGTCAGTGATTCACAACATGGTCAGTGATATACAGCACAGTCACAGATTAACAGCACAGTAAGTGATTCACAGAACAGTCACTGATTCACAGCATGGTCAGTGTTTCAAAGCACTGTCAGTGATTCACAGCATGGCCCGTGATCACAGCATGGTCAGTGATCACAGCACAGCCAGTGGATCACAGCACAGTCACAGATTAACAGCACTGTCAGTGATTCACAGCACAGTCAGTGATTCACAGCACAAGTCAGTGATTCACAGCATGGTCAGTGATTCACAGCACAGTCACAGATTAACAGCACAGTCAGTGATTCACAGCAATGTCAGTGATTCACAGCACAGTCACTGATTCACAGCACAGTCACTGATTCATAGCACAGTCAGTGATTCACAGCAGAGTCACTGATTCAGATGCACACCAGATTCCTGGGAGAGTAAACTATCTTATCACCTCTGACAACAAAAGGGAACTATCAGGTGAAGCTAACGCCTAAGACTTTTTTTTCCATCAGCACTTCTTATACTTTACATATGTTTTGGGGGGGGGGTCTATATTACCAAATCAAAAAACCCTTTACGTGAATACCTAAATGTCGACACCTATAACGTGAACCGCAAAAATCCTGAACGCACTAAACAGCGAAAAATAAAATAACGAATTGTCATAGTCGGCCAACTCCACCACCCGCTACATACTACCTACCCAAACAAAATAAATAAACCACATACATACACTAACTAAACCCTACTACTAACCTAAAGTAAAGCACCAAAACCCTACTTCTACCCCTACACTAAACCCCACATGCACAACTAACTATGCACTATCCTTAACCCCTCCCTAACCCTAATGTCCGTAACTACTGCAAACATCCCCTACAGACATACACCCAAAAAATAAATAATACACATACATACATTTTACAAAACCCTGCTTCCAACACTACACGAAACCCCACATATACAACTATCTATGCACTATCCTTAACCCCTCCATAACCCTAAGGTCCATAACTACCGCACACTTCCCCTACAGACGTACACCCCAAAAAAATAAATAATACACATACATACATACATACAGTTAAATAAATCCCTACTTCTAACACTACACTATATCTTACATACATTACCTATCTATTCACTTACCTTAACCCACATCCTAACACTAAAGTCCTATCTATCGCACACTTACCTTATGGAGCTATACTGCAGACAAGCCAACCATTACACTTCGACATTTCAATTTTCGCTATTTTGGACATTCGGCATTTCCATCTTTTGCACAATCCATGTCGCTCTTTTCGTATTCGCAATTACGGTCTTTCGATCTGGTAATAGGAACCCGTTTTGGGAGTAAATGAAAATGCCCTTGTCACTTTCTAGCAGTTGCTGAACCAGGAATTAAGTGACACAGAAGAGCATGAAAAGACCTATCTGAAGACGGTTACTGACTTCAGTCCCATTCAAAAAAGCAGATATACTAAAGCACGGGGACAGTGCAGAGGTATAGAACTCAGTATCTAAGCTGAAAGGTGCTAAGTGTCAATGGCTAAGGCTATTTAATGTAAATGTAAGAGAGGGACAGTTTCATAATAATCAAGTAACATATGGTAAGGTCAAGGAGTAGACCAAGCCCAAGACTTAAAAATGCATGCTTTGCTAGGACTTGCAAGTACTGACAGGATTCCAACAAACTGAACAGGCCTGCCAGTTACTGTATGGTGCCTTTTAAAGAAAAAGTTTTTCACAGTGGTGAACTGTGAGTTTGTGAACAAAATTTTGTATGAGTGTACTGTAGAATGCCACTTCATCAGGCAAACCACAATACAGAAAACTATCTGAGAAAAAATGACTAAGAAATAACTAGTGCAGCAGAGCTAAGCCAGATTCTATGTCAAGGGAAAGATCAACTAGTTATTTAAACGATTAAGAAAGTGCATCTTATGCTAGCTGGATGGCATAGGAGGAGAGTTGAACAATGGTAACACAGATGCATTCCACTGCTTGGGTGCTGAACACCATGGGAGATAGAAATGAATGACTGACAGTCTATTTGCTCTTTCTAGGAAGACGATATAGGGAAGTGTTACAGAAAGCCATAATAACAATGTGTCTAGTTACAGCAGATAGGAAGGTCAAATGAGTATTGGAGAGGGACATTAGAAAAAATCTCAGTAACCTACAATGTGATGATGTCAGGCCCCCCCCCCCCCCCCATCCTGACCTAGGTCTTAGCTTTAAGGACGGATGAATGGGTAGCAAGGCCAATGGACCTGTCCAATAGGGGATGAGAGGGCAGTATAGATACTCAAATTTTACTGATATGGGATAGTAATTTAAGATAGACAAATCACAGACCGTTAGTCCATAGGGTACAGGACAGTAAAAGAAATACCAGAATGCTTAGATAAGATCTTGCTTTGAAAAGTGTTGCTCTGTTAGTATATGATGTAAAGCAGCTGTAAGACTCCAAACTCAAAGTACAAATGCTGATAGGACATTTCAGATACTTCTGCCTACATGCATAAGCCCAAGGTCTATGATAAGATTTGCATGCTGGTGTGGAGTATCACAGTCCCCACTTCTGTGTCTGTGTGTGTTAGAGTGGATGATACAGTGATGAGACATGGGACTGTTGTGTAACAGACATCCTGGCCAGTATGTGGACTCCTTGGATGCACTGTACATGGAAGTTTTACAGAGAAGCCCACATAACGTAGTTGTAGCAATACAAATGTGTATGTCAGGGGAAGTATGACCAATAGTTACAGATATTAGAGTGAGGTATGGACAGTTTGGTCTCAATAGGAACAGAACCACTAATGATTATTGGACCCAACACTACTATCACCCCTGAAACTATACTTTCTACTCCGAACCACACTGCATAGTAGCAACTCATAGTAGCAACTCATTTGCAACACACATGCAAACATGCCCCTACTTACACACCAGTAGTCCACCTTAACAACATGTATAAGGCAGTATGCACAGGTAATGCATGTGAGACCACCTGTCCTGACAGTGAGCAATAGATATATTATAGGACAGATGTGCCCAGCTCTTTAAGAACTCATGCCTGTATCCTGTTTGTGGACATGTGAAACAGAATGACTATAAGTACCAAACTTCTGTTCCCCAACTCCTAACAGATGCAACATCATGGTGCAGTTGTTCCTATAAAATATTATACCTATTAAGTCTGTTTAATATTTCTAACAGGACATAACTTTACCTGATAAATATGAAAGTTACTTCACTGATAATATGCAAGAAGCACCACTGTAACAAAATAATACCACTTCTAGAGATACACACTTCTCCAGTGTGTACACATAAACTGGCTGTAATATTACAGAATACAGAAAAAACTAAGATACCCTAGAAACAAATCTGATATGACTTCAAAGTAAAAACAGCAGTATAAGAAAAGTTTCTGGAACCACGAGTAGCAAACACTGTTTATTTTGCAAGTAAAACTTTTGCAGTAGAAACTCCTTTCTCAGGTATGAAAATACAGTAATAAAAAGCTAGAGTAAAAACTCCTTTATATAAGTCAGAAAGGCAAAATGATTGGTTAAGCAATCATTCAATTAGATTATATTGAACTATATTAACACTTAATTTTACAAACATTGCATCCTCCTTTTTTTACAAAACTATGGTGCTAAGAGCAGTGCATTGTTTTTTTCACACAAATAGTTCAGTTTTCCACTCTCACTTTTCACTCCCACTGTGTGTGTGTGTATATGTTCATAGTTCATAACTAGGCTAACTGCTCTTGTGAGCCATTTCAAGTCTAGCCAATTACCTCACGTGAGGATCAAACCCTGCACCTTGTGTCTGTAAGGTACACACCTTAACCATTATGCCATCCTCCCACACCCTATGGGATTGCTCGCTCTCATTTTTCAGTGTCAGTGTGTGTATATGTGTGTGGGATCGCTCGCTCACTCTCACTCTTCACTGTCAGCGTGTGTGTGTGTGTGTGTGTCTGTGTGTATGGGATCACTCTCACTCCACTGTCAGTGTGTGTGTGTGTGTGTGTGTGTGTGTGTGTGTGTGTGTGTGTGTGTGTGTGTGTGTGTGTGTGTGTGTGTGTGTGTGTGACTGCTCACTCACTCCCTCTCTTTACTGTCAGTGTATGTTTGTGTGTGTGTGTGTGTGTGTGTGTGTGTGTGTGTGTGTGTGTGTGTGTGTGTATAGGATCACTCACTTGCTCTAACTCTTCATTGTGTGTCTGTGTTTGAAAAGCTGAAGTAGAAGTCAATCACTTTTCCATGCTATCACACCATCCCATAAGAAGTTTCACTTCAAAAATCTCCCTTTCACAAATGACAAAATTTGATCTGGAATGCCAGGAAATGATGAAGTTGGGACTATGCAGATTTTACATGCCATTGGATTTTTCTCAAGATGAATCTGGCAAGAAAGATCATGAAAATCATAGAAGCCATGAGATCCAGAATCCTGAAAAATTCCCTGACTGAGGCAGCAGTCTGAGTGAAAAAACTCAGGAACAGATCTAGATACAGATATATTTTATCCTGTTAAAGAAAAGCTTGTAGGGGGTAGCATTAAATCCCTTACAAACTTGGAGAAGAAAGGATGAAAAATCTCGGAGATCCATTGACTCAGCTTACATTTGTCATATCACAATTTTTAAGGACCTGTGCAGCAGATGGTCTAAAAAAACAACTCTCTATTTAAAGGAATATTCAAATGTTCAGCTTTGACATCTGCTGGAAGGTTATGAGGACCCACCAAGTAAACTTCCTCATTACAGTTCCAGTGGCAGCAGCACTGGAAGTGGCATCAGCAGAAACATATGCACATTTCAAAATCTTGTGGAATGGCCTTTTATTTTTCCTAGAAGTTCATTATTCTGAGATCTGTATGTGAAAGTTATACAATCAGTAAGCCAGTTAGAAAGCGTGACCTTTGATATGGGAGTGCTCTTCTTTTTATCTGAAAAAGATACAACCAGTTGCTCTGATTTCCTGAACTATTTTGTTCTGTGGAGGTAGAAACTTAATTGTCTGTGTACAGCCAATTGGTGTAATTTGTACTCTGACTTGTTACCATAGTTTGGGAAAAAACAGGTAAGTCGATGGATTGGTTTAAATTCACTTCTGAACATACTTTTGGGAGGAATGAAGGGTTAGTTCTCAGGGAGACTCTATCTTTGTGAAAAATCATGTAAGGGGGACATATTGATAAAGCTTGGAGTTCTGATACCCGTCTAGCAGATGTGATGGCTAGCAAGAAGGTTGTTTACCACGTTAAAAACTTTACTTGACATGATGATGCAGGTTCAAAGGGAGGAAGGATCAAGGTGGACAACACAAAGTTTAGGTCCCATGGTATTGGTGGTTCTTTCACTGGAGGCCTTAGTAAGAAAATACCTTTCAAGAAAGCTTTGCAAAGCCTGTGGGACATGCTTTTTAGTCCCATTTCTCCAATATGATAGTTTGATATAGCAGCTAATTGAACTCGAATAGTGGCTGCAGCTGCACCTTCATCAAAAGCTTAGCTAGAAAGTCTAATACAGCTGTTATAGGTGCAGTAAAAGGATCAATGTGGTTGTTGAAAGCCCAATGGGAAAACTTTTTCCATTTGCTAGAATATAATTTTCTGGTTGCGGCTTTATGGGACAAAATCAAAATATGTTTCACTGCTGGGGAAATGTCTGGAAGCCTGGCTATGAGTGAAACTGGAGCAGCCAAACTGTCAATTTGAGGGTTTGAATTGATGGATGGAGCATCCCTGAGGGATGAGTCAGGAGATCTGGAACTGGGTCCAGAACCCACAGCTCCTCTTGGAGATGGGGGCCATAGAAAGGGGAACCAAATCTGATGAGACCAGTATGGGGTTTTGAGTATCAAACTGTTCCTCAATGTGCTTGCTTTCTGAAGGACTTTGGGGATCAAGGTAAACAGAGTAAGGCATAGAGGAGACCCGGGGGCCAATCCTGTACAAGTGCATCCCTTGGTGACTCCCCCAGAGGTGGGATCAGGGCAAAGTAGCTGCTGCATTTGGCATTCATGGACATGGTAAAGAGGTCATAGCAAGGCTGGCCTCACTTGCGGAAAATCTCTTCTGCAACTTCTTGTTTTAAGGACCGCTCATGAGGCATCTGAATAGCTCTGCTGAGCATGTCTGCTGTCATGTTGGACTTCCCAGGGATGTGCATTGCTGTCAGAAAACGTTGCGAAGAAACTGCCCATTGCCTTACTCTCTGGGCCTCTTGACATAGGGAGCAAGACTTGGTTCCTCATTGTTTGTTTATGTACCACATCACTGACATGTTCTCTTTCTGGATTGCAATTGTTCCTAGTGGAAGGGAGTCCTGGAATGCCTGTAACACCAAAAGCACCACTGTCATCTCTAGGACGTTGATATGCAAGTGGCTCTCATGTTCCTGCCAAACACCTTGAACAGTCTTTCCCAGATAATGCCCCCACCCTATCTGGGAAGCATCTCTGGTCACTGTGGCTATTGGTTGTGGAAAGACGAACGGTCGGCCTGAATCTAGTTGAGTGGAGTAAAGTCACCAGCACAGATCTCTCTTGCAGGATTCTGTTATGATAATGTTATGAGACATGGACAGCTCCTGCATGGACCATTGGGTGAATAGTAGCCACTGAAAAATCCTCATGTGCAGACGAGCTAAGGGTATCAAGGTTATTGCTGCCGCCATGGTACCTAAAACTTTCAAAACAAATCTCGCTTGCACTTTTTTCTTGGTTAAGAGGTTTTTGACTTGAATCCTCTCGGGGGGAAGCTTGGATAAAATTTGTTTTGTATTTAAGTCTGCCCCTATAAAGACAATATGTTGTGATGGCAACAAGGCAGATTTTTCAACGTTTATCGTGATGCTTAGCTGATAGCAAAGATGAATGATGGTGTCTCTCGCTCTTGTTAGTAGATGCTTGGTGGTGGTGGTTAGGAGCCAGTCATCCAAGTACAGAAATATCCGGAATCCTAGATGCCTCAAGTGAGCTGTAACCACTGCCATGCATTTGGTGAACACTCTGGGGGCTGTAGTGAGACCAAAGGGCAGAGATGGAAACTGGTAGTGACTGGCTCTCAGCCAAAAGCGTAAATGTCTCCTGGAGTGACTGTCCATTTTTATGTGGTAGTACGCATCCTGTAGATCTATCGAGCACATCTAATCATCTTTCCCCAGAAAGGGAAGTATCGACTGCAGTGTCACCATCCAGAAATTTGACTTCTTGATGGATTTGTTTAGTCTGCTGAGATCCAAAATGGGCCTCCAGTCCCCTGTCTTTTTTGGAACTAAAAAGAACCTTGAGTAAGTTCCGGATCCAATTTGGTCTGCGGGGACATTTTGGATGACTCTTTTTTCTAGCAACTTTTGCACCTTGAGAGTTGCATAATCCCTTTGATTTGGTGGAACATCTGGGATTGAATTCTTTTCTGGGGGTGGGGGGAAGGGTATTTAATAACCTCTGGATATAATTGTACCCATTTGAGTTATTTTTAGCCAGGCGTTTGGGTACAATAACAAGTGTCCCCCGACTGCCCCCAGAGAAAGATAGAGCACTGAAAAGGCCTACCAAGGAAAGAATCCCTGTCACCCTGGTTTTGCGGACCCACTCTGCTACATGGTCGGTGTCTTCCATTGTTACTTCCTCCTCTGCCTCTGGGGGAAGAATCACCACATGCATCTGGAAAAGTTCTCTGGGATTTACAGGACCACATTTTTCCCCTCTTCTGGCCTTTTGGATAAGGCCTGGTAGGGAGGGAGAAACAGACTCCAATGGCAGAAAGAGTCTTTCCCTCCTGTTCAGATTTGGTTAGAGTCTTTTTAACCTTTGGCCCAAACAAGGATGAGCTGTCAAACGAAGCTTTAATAAAGGAAGACGAGAAGGGTTCTGTGAAATCACATAAGTGCATCCAGGAATGCCTTCTTAAGGAAATTCCTTTACCTGCTGCCCTACTTGCTCCATTGGCTGCATAAGAGATAAGTCACATGGAGGAGTTTACCACAGAGTTTAATGTGCTGGGAGGACACCTTGTC
The DNA here is from genome assembly GCF_019279795.1 of Protopterus annectens. Classification (NCBI taxonomy): domain Eukaryota; kingdom Metazoa; phylum Chordata; order Ceratodontiformes; family Protopteridae; genus Protopterus; species Protopterus annectens. The sequence continues at coordinate 382,608,456 of NC_056732.1, read as the reverse complement.
TGAAACCCCCACAGCTACGGAACCTTGGAGGGTATCTCCTAGCTCCTTCAGGAGATCCCACTGAAGCCTAGTGAAATGGGTCAGGTAATTCAGTGACCTAAGGGCAAAAGAAGTTGAAGAGAACATACGCTTTCTGTATCTGTCCATCGTTCGAGACTCTTTATTTGGTGATGGACAGATGAGGATGTCTCAGACAGCTCCTTCTTAGTGGCTGCAGCCACCCACATAGCATCTACCAGGACACCTTTATTGAGGAACTCCCTATCTGAGGGCACAGTAATGAATTTATTTGGTCTCCTTGGAACAACTTCCACTGAGTCCGGAGAGCCCCATGCCTTCTGACTGATTACGTTCATGAGCTGGTCAAAAGGCGGAGACACCCAAGAGGTAGAAAGGTGAGACCCAAAAGTCTCCAGGTACAAAGACTCATCCTCAGAAGGGTTGATGAAATTCTGTCCACCTTTCTGTTTAAGGATCTCTAGGATGTCTGAAAAGGAGACATCCTCAGAAGGTGACCATGGGAACCCTTCTGACTCTTCGAGGTCCGTGTCTGAAGTGATGGACTCCTTAGGAAAATCTAAATGCTTCCTCTTTTATAACCTCTTCCGAGTGACCTTCTAGGAGGAATACTCTGGTGAGGTTTCAGAAGAGATTGCTTCATCCAATGGGATGTCCTGGGGTTTTGGGTCTCCACGCCTGGGTGGAAGCGATGGCAATGAGATGGATGCCGACGCTTTAAGGGGGGAAGAGTACTTGGACCTGAGAGCGGAGCAGTCTGAGGTGACAGCAGTCTCCTCATCACCTCAAAAGCCCCCTGGCCCTGACCAGAAGAGGCCCCTGGCTCCTAGGAACCAGAACCCCCCTTGAACCAAGGCAGTGGGCTCTGAGGCCGATATAAGCACCGAGCTCACCTGCACCAAAACTCTGAGAGGTAGATTCGGGTCAGACAACTGTCCAGCCCAACTCTCCTGTCTGGACTCGATAGGAGAGAATCGGCTCCTAGACCCCTTGAATTTCAATAGAACTGAGGAGGTCGGAGCAGTAGTCGGGCCAAAAGATCCTGGAGCAGGTCTCAGCACCAACGGTTCCACTATAATTGGATCCAAGCACTCCAGATCCAAAGTTTCAAACTGGGTCGGAAGAGGAATCAGTGAAGGTGAAATGATGTTGGTCAGCTCCGAATCCGTCTGGGTCAGAGTCGACAGTATCCTGGCCAGCGCTGATGTCCATAAAAGTCTCTTCACCACCCACTCCACATCATCATCCAAAAGGCTTCTGGAGGATTGAGAGGACAGGGTCAGAGACCTCACTTGCTCTAGCAAAGGAGATCTCAAAACTGGGTAGACCCCAAAATCACTATGGGAGATGAAGAGGGAGATTTCTCTGGCGTAAAGATGATTCTTTGGCCTGTTTTTTTTTACTGGTTCCAAAGGTGGAGCAGTAGCTGATTTTTCTGATCTGGAAGATGGAGATTTCTGAGTAGTTTTAGAGGTAGTCTGATTCTCTTCCAAAGCCTCAGAGAAAGGAGTTTTTAATACGCCTCTTACTATGAGTTTGTTCCTTCTTTCCATCAGTATTCTGGAACTACAGGCATGACAGAAGGAACACAACTCCTGAAGGTGGACAGCACCCAAGCAATACATACAGCTGGTGTATCCATCAGTCAGTGACATTTTTTGATTGCATTTATCGCGCTTTTTAAAACCCGAATGTTTCGCTTCTTTAGTATCCTTTGACATAATAACAAAAGTTAACACACAAACAAACTAAACCAACTAGAAAAAAACAACACAACTCCTTTTTTTTTAACAAGAGAAAGTTAACACGCAATCAACTAACTCTATTTCACTAACTATCAGAAAGAAAAGGAGCAGTTCTAACTAAAAAATGGACTGACTTCTACTATAGAAGAGAAAACAAGAAAAGAAAGCCCTCTAAGTTAAACAGGCTGAAGTGAGCCTCTAACTTAAATGGACTACCCAAAGGGAAAAGCAGAGGAAATTAGTCCAAAAACTCTCTAATTTAAATGAGTTTGGAGCCAGGATAGGGAAGATAGGACAGAGAGGCCTAGTGGTAGAACGATGGCCACCAGAAAAAACACAAACAGCAATAATGAACACTCAAAGCTACAAAATACCAGTCCGAACAGCCTAAGTTTTCAAATCACAACAACAAGAATAATTTTCTAATAATTTTGTAAAGCTAATAAGAAGAAAAGATTCCACTTAGCCTAGAGCCTGAATGGAAGCACCTGATCTTGTTTAGCAGAAAACGAGATCTGGATAATTTTCCCTGAGCGTGATGAGATAGGGTACAGCCACAAGCCAGTGGAAGCTCTTGAGCTTTTGTATAGGCCAAGTTGGAACCAATTCTCAGTTCTGAACCCAACCAGCAATGAAGGAAGGCAAGATAGGACAACATAACATTAACTTTTTTCCACAAAAATAAAAAAAGTAGTTTTCCATTTCAAAGTTACTAAAAAGTCACATGATTGTAAAAAAAATGTTTTTCCTAACTTAATATTTTCAATCAAAATGTTCAGTTTCTGTTATAGAAAGTAAATCTGGAAGTTTTTCCTCCATGAAGGGAACTTATCTGCTGAACAATGGAAAGTGTTAGCCAACCATTGATCCTCGAAAACCTGCAAGATGAGTGCTTTTCGGTGGCAGGACAGCTTTGGAGGGCTTAGCACCCAAACCACTCTTTTTAGTCAGCTCAGCTCAAGCTGACTAATGGTTTTGGAGTGTGGAAGGTGCAGCAGTAATCCTAATGATGAACATCTATTAGTGATGCTCTAGGCTCCTCCAAAACTGAAACCTATCAACCCAGTTTGGTCTCAGAGGATGCCAATATAGATAATAACCTTGATGCAACTAAGGCATTCACTTTCAGTGGCATCAAAACATAGTGGAGATATAGTGGACATACTTAAGAAAATGACTACAGAAGTAATTTGACAAACAGTAACCTCCTTAGAAACTGCAGCAGATTGCCATTTTTTCATTTCTGTGGCAAACTACTTTGTTGATCTCCTCTGTGAGGTTTAGGTAATTACACCTTTTTATCCTGTTTCTAAAACTTGGTAATATCCATGACTGAGAGTAGAAATGTGTGGCAAAGAGACCTTACCACTATCACAGTTTGAAATGTCTTTAACGTTTGACTGAAGGTTTTTGAAAAAAATCTACAAATAGTATATGAGTGCAAATCATTACACAGCCGGGATACAAAGCACCTAAAGCAATGACTAGAACTGTGGAAGGTGACTTGCAGTGCCAGTTCTATAACAATGCTTCTTGCATCTAGTTTACATGAAGCACCGACCCCAATACAGGCAATCTGAGGAAATGAAGGGCTGCTGTTTACACCTCTGACTGGAATTACTTCTGTGTTAGTGGTGCTGTCTTAGATCTTTAGAAGGCCTCTGACAGAGTTCTGACAGGCAATATTGTACATGAGATCTTTCCTAGTGTTGAAGGACTATTATTTCAGATGGATTAACAGTAGACTGCCTGGGAGATTATACGGACTCTGGCTTAAAGGATTCTCTCTTAGCATAACAAATATCTTAAAAACTTTTCCCAAGGGATCTGTTTTTAATCTTTTTTATGGAGTTATGTCTGTCTTCAATTTACCCTACAGAATCAAGGATGGTGAAATACCGGGAGAGAAAATCATCTCTCAAATCCCTTCCCCTGAACATACCTCAGAGCAACACACAACCGTATCACAAGTGTAAGAAAACTCATAAATGTAAGTGTAGTATGACATTGTGGTGCTGGTAAGTCTTTCTGAGTCCACATAATTTATGGCGTCTCCTAAAGGCTCCATACTTGAGAAAAAGGATCTCAATCTGATGATTGTGGAAAAGCTGGACTTCTAAAATATCTGAGTGGAGCTTCAAAGACCACTTAAGTGCTAAGTGGTGCTGTCATAGGTCACTACCTCAAGAAGTGAACTTTTATAATCAACCTTTGCCAGGTTTCCTGTAAAGTGCCCAGACTCTGGAGGGTTAACTAAAAATGATGGAAAAGGTACAACAGCATATCTGTCATCCATACCGAATTCCTTGGAATTTCTTGGTTTTGAGGCTAAAATAATGGGGGTGCCAGGAATTCCCAAGTGGCTCCTTGAAATCATGATTTTTTTCTTTATTTCTTTATTTACAATTTTTAGTTAATGCTGATGTTATTGTGCATCACCAGCGTATCCTACAATGCCATCGTTGTGTAGGGGTGTGCATGATGATGTCAGCATCATGAGACAGTGACTGACTCCTGACTGCCTGTCAGAGAGCTTAAAAAAAAAAGTTGTTTATGGCTGCAGGCCCACCCACCATTGCCAACATGTCCCTTTTGTTGAAAACAGATTATCTTTTTCCATTTAAACCACATTTCCTAGCTGGGTCCCTCTGTTTGATCTCACAAGGTTTATATACCAGACCCTATTTAGTTAGCGATATGGAATCTGTGTACATTTTTAGTTTAATTATAAGAATAAAACGTACCAATTAACAGGTCTGTGAGGAACATCAGTAATATAGGGGGAGCACAGCTAATTCTGACAACATAAATCACAGCAGTTGAGAGTTTTGTACCACCAAATAATCATTAACTTTTAGTTATGTACTTACCATAACTTCGGATGTATGGGATCCATCTTGCCTACATTCATAACTGATGGGTTGGAGCCGATCCATCGGCTCCGACTCAGCCACTATATAGTAGAACGAAGTCTCTAATTGGCTGGGCTACCCCTTATCCCAGAATGCACCACGCCTGCTTCCCCAGATCTTGTTTGTTCACTTTTTATACCTACATCCAGGCACAGAAACATACCAACAACTGTAACAAACTAAAGTCCTTCAAGAGAAAAACTCAGTAAGTAGCAACATTTCCTCTAAGTCCAATGGGAAGGGGAAGGAGGCGGAGATGAATGTAGGCGAGATGGATCCCATACATCCGAAGTTATGGTAAGTACATAACTAAAAGATGTAATGGGATACTATCTCGCCTACATTCATAACTGATGGGACAGCATCCCTAGCACCTAAATCCCGGGTGGCTCATTGGAAAACACTCCTGAGAACTGTGGAACCAAAGGAAGCTCTACCTCGAGAAGCCACATCTATCTTGTAATGAGAAATAAAGGTGTGCGGAGAAGTCCAGGTAGCGGCCGCACAGATATCATCTATCAATAATTTGGAGTGGAATGCTACAGAAGTAGCCATTGCCCTGGTGGAATGAGCCTTGACTGGGAATGGTAGCTCTTTGCCGGACTGTGAATAAATGAAGGAGATGCAATCTTTAATCCATTTGGCTATGGTGGTTTTAGCCACCGGTTGACCCAACCTATTTTCCGCAAAGGACACAAACAGCTGATCTGACTTTTGTGTCTGATTGGTCCTGCTTAAATAAAAACGCAGTTGTCTGTGAACATCCAACTGATGGAAAATATATTCTGCGCTATTGGAGAATTTGGGAAAAAACACAGGGAGCTCCAAGGATTGTTGAATGCATAAGGGGGATGCTACCTTGGGCAAGAAAGAGGGATTTAACTTGAGAGACACTCTGTCTTTGTGAAAAGTCAAATAAGGAGGATTAGAACAGAGAGCCTGGGAACAAAGATGGCTGCCGTTCTATAAGCACTGCAGTACTTCAGCTCTTCAAATACCTGAGAAAAAAATCAACCCTGTGGAGTTATACTTAGAGTAAACAAACTAATTGGCAGTTATTACTAATCGACCAGAAGTCACTTTTGGTTCTGAGAAAGAAAAATCGAAAAAAAATACTTGGTAATAGCAGGATTGGATCTGATTGTCAGGTTGACTCTGAACAGAGCACCAAACAAAGGACTGACTGATCTCACTTTTGTAACTTTTCTTTGGGAAATAAATCTTTGTGCAGAATTTCGAAATGTCAAAGGAGGACAAAAATATGGAAACTACAACTTCCAAAACCAAGTTGTCAGCTTTGCAATCACCGGAGAAAGAATCTTTAATCAAGAGACAGAAAACTATCAAACAGCAAGAGACTGCAAAAACAGGGCCATCAACAAAATCTGATCAACAGGTCACAATGGAAGAAATCAAATCAGCATTGCTACCTATACAGGATGCCTTAAAAGAGCTAACATCTCAAACACTTTCATTTAGTGACACATGTAATCGGATTCTCGAAAGAATGGAGAAAGCAGAAACTAGAACTGCTACAAATGAAGACAACATATTAATGCTCACTAAAAGAACAGAGACACATGGAACTGACATTCAAATGATGCAAAATAAAATTCTGGACTCGGAAGCAAGATCCAGACGTAATAATATAATCATCAGAGGGATCCCAGAATCTATTCAATATAATGACCTGATCACTTCTATTACACAAATATTCGAAATACTGCTCAAGGACTCTGAGGTTGTTAAGCAGATGGTCATAGAAAGGGCGCATAGAGCATACAGAGAATCTCAAGCTTCAAATATACCCAGACCTGTTTATGTTAAAATATTGAACTACCAAGATGTGAGCAAAGTACTGTTAACTATTAAAAAATCTGGTGGATCTATAATGTGGCAAAATAATAAAATTTCCATAGCACAGGATTTACCAACACAAATAAGGCAATCTAGACAAATGCTGGCTCCATATTGTAAGTTTCTGATTAACAAAAATATCAGATTTCAAATGAAATATCCTAATAACTTAATTTTTACTGTGGATGGCATTAAATATTCTGTAAGCACAAGGAAAGAAACAAGACCTACTTTTTTGAAGATTTTTAAGGCTCTCCCATCTTCAGAAATGTGAACAGTCCATTTTGGCTTTCTGCAGCACCAGGGAGATTGGGATGTTTCATTTACGACAAGCTGAGGCTTTAAAATCCTTTGTCTGTTCTGTTTCTTGTAGCAGGCCTGGAATTTTATTTTCTTATCTTCTTATCTCGTAGTTCCAGTTTCAACGCGAAGTTCCCACGAAGTTTTATGGCTGTAGCGAGCGTTTCTGATCCACGAGGCAACAGGAAATGCATTAGAGGAAGCAGAGGGACTGTTTTCAGCATGGTGCAGCCAGGAGGTCCGTTCGCGAATTGGGTCCCCCGTCGCAAGCGCGAAGGAAAGGATTTGAACTGCCTTTACAGTTTAAATAGCTGAGAAGAAAGAGGAACTGCTGGCGAAGTAAAATGAAACCTGTTTGGACTTATTTTGAAAGAAAAGGACTGTAAGATAGTGTGTGAAGTCAAAGTGATGCAGGTAAACGCTGTGGAAATGCATTGTGTATTAAAAAAGGAGATGGTTATGTGTAGTAGCAGAATAAGGTATTGTAGTTTTTTTTTTATATTTGTCTTCTCTTTTTTTCCCTATATCTCCCTTCTCTTTTACTCCTTTCCTTTATTCCTGTAGATAGGTTGTATTATTTATAACTGATAAATGATGTAAAAATGGTTAGTTGATCAGATTTAAACAATGTGTATATAATGATAAAAGAACATAAAAGAAGTTATTTTTTTTATGTGTAATTTAAGGCATTTTTTCTTATTTCTTCTCCTTTTGCTGTGTTCCCTTCATGCTTTTTTTTTTATTTTTTTATTTTTAACCCCTTGGTTCCTCTCTTATTCACATATGGTTATTACAAATGAAAGTGCCATTATAATTTAATTTTGAACTGCAGTGATTTTCAATATTAATATGTTAGTAGGGAAGATGTAGGGGAAGAACAAAGCAGATTAAAGTAGTTAGATCATTTTATTCAGTAGATACAGGATGTTGGGAAATGTTAAATAACTGTCTGCTTTCTATGTCAAATAATATTTAATACTGTATAGAACAACAAATTAGAATGTTATTTGCTATTGCTGAATATAAAGCTGAAGTGAATTGAAGTACATTAGAATCTCAGGGTACAATTAGTTTAGTTGTATATCCATAAATATGTTCAGAGCTGTAGTTACCTATAAGTAGTGTTTAGTAGGGAATGTCAGAATTAGGCTTTGTAGACGTAGACGTAGTTGTTGTAGGTTTTTTGCATGGGGTGTCATTGTTTAATAATAGAATTAGTAGGTTAGTTACTCAGATGGTTTCCAGTAATGTAAAAAAACCTATGTTCATCCTGGTCCAGAGGAATAGTGGGTAGGCACTGGGTAGGGATAGGATGGCAGTTTTGCTTCCATACAATTGATGATATGCCAATTTATGTTATTCTAAGGTTGCTCAAAGAGATTAGATATCGAGTTATATTTCTAATGAACGTTAAATGTGGATAATAGAATCTTGGAATGTCAAATGACTCCAGAACATGAAAAAAAGAAAGCTGTTTTTTCATTTGTTTCTTAAATCATCAGCATGTTGTATTTTATTACAAGAAACGCATATGACTAATGATCAGTGGGAGTCAGTGAAGGATAAGAAATGGGTTAGGAAGATTGTGACGGTGGAAGGAACAACAAATAGTGCAGGGGTGGCAATTTTAGTTAAGAATCACTTTCAGGGAGATATTAGGGATGTAAAAATGGATCAGGAGGTTAGATGGTGTTTGGTCCTTCTCACATCCAAATGTTATGATAAACCTATAGTACTAATATGTGTATATGCCTCTAATGTTAATCAGCATCATTTCATAGCTTCAATTTATTCCATTTTACAGTCATACAATAATTGCTATATAGTGTTGGGAGGTGACTGGAACTCTTATCAAGATCCTAAATTAGACAAGTTGGGTGCTTCTTCAGCGTTCAATAAACAGGCAATGGTAGCATTGAAAGAATTGAAAATGGATTTCAAACTCTATGACCCTTTTAAACACATACACTCACAAGGGAAAGCAGAGAATTTTACTTATTATTCAACCTGCCATAAAATGTGGTCGAGAATTGACTTTTTCTTAATTTCAGAGGTGTTGATCTCAGCTGACCCCAGTGTTTCTAATCAAGTTAGACAACTCTCAGACCATTCAAAGATAACTTTAACCTTAAACAGTAGTAATATGGATACTAAGAGGTTTCGAGGGTATAATTGGTCCTTGAACCCATATTTACTAACCAAGGAAGATATATTAATGGAAGTCAAGGAGATACTTAAACAGTCACTAAATAATATTTCCCAAAATAGACACCCAATAGATATAGAATGGGCTACAACTAAAATGCAGCTAAGAGGACTATTTATACAAAAAGCTACATATTATAAAAATTGCAAAAGAAGACTCAATTGGATTTAGAAACTAAAATTCAATTACTGGACCAAGATTTGATGAGGAACAATAATGAACAGACAGAAACTGAGCTATTAAGATGTCAAAAAGAACAATTTTTACTTCATAATAGAAATCTGTCACTTTATGAACAAAGAAATTTAGTTAAATATGCAAATCATATTCAAACCCCCTCGAAAGCATTAGCTCATATTATTAACCAGATGAAATCAACACGATTAATTACTGAAATACACTATAACAATACTACATATACTGACAAGGCAGATATCATGAAGACCTTTGAAAACATTTTTAATCAGATTTATGGTGAGAAGCAGACACTCTTGCAAGATAAAGACAGAAAAGATTTTTTAAAGAGAATCACTTTCCCTAATATTGACAAGGAATTTCATAGAGATTTAATCAAACCGATTACAGTTGAGGAGGTGTCCGAGACAATCAAGAAACTAAAGCCTCACAAAGCCCCAGGCCATGGTTTGACCTCGGAATTCTACAAATCTTTTAGTGAGATTTTGAGCAGTGTATTGTCACAGACTTTTAATTATATCACTCTAAATAGAATTAATGATCCTCATTTTAATGCCTCAAGGACAGTTCTGATATTAAAGGAGAAAGGTGATTTCAAAAATCCTGATAATTACAGGCCTATATCACTTTTGAATATGGACATGAAAATCATGACATCCATTCTGGCGAGTAGGCTGAAAAAGGTAATAAATCCAATAATATCAGAGGAACAGGTGGGGTTTATGGATGGGAGGCAGACCACGGATAATACCTTAATGCTTCATACCTTAATCTCTTATGCGAAATATAAAAACCTGAATTTGTACGCCCTAATTATTGATGCTCAGAAAGCATTTGATAGGGTTAATTTGGATTATTTATTTGATACATTACCTTATTTTAATATACCGCAGGAGTTTATCTCAATGTTAAGGATACTATATAGAAATGCATACACAAATTTATTTATAAATCACGAATGCTCGAATAGGATAAAAATCAAAAATGGTACCCGACAAGGCTGCCCATTATCTCCCATCTTATTTAATCTTTACTTGGAGCCCTTATTTTTACACCTTAAGCAAAATATTTTTTATAATTCTCCTGTACTGTATGGAATAAAGGTTAGGATGGCTGCCTATGCAGATGATTTAAACATATATTGTACCACACCTGTTTCCGATACTGAAAAAATATTAGCTGCAATAGAAATCTTTGAGAGAATTTCCAATTCAAGCTAAATTTAAAAAAATCTAAAATATTCCCATTAAAGATACCCACACCCTTTTCAATGCTACCATTAATAGGACAAGTATTGACGGAAGAAAAGATAAAATATCTGGGAATTGTCTTCTCAACTGAAAATAGAGATTTTTTTATTAGCAATGTAAAGTCAACTACAGATCAAATAACATTGGATCTTGAAAGATGGAATAGATTGAAGTTACCAATGATGGCAAGAGCAGCTATCATAAGAATGAATGTTCTTCCTAGAATGTTATATATATTTAGAGCTGCACAACTCAGAATTACCAAAACATTTTTCAAACAGCTTCATATAAGATTGGGAAGATTTCTTTGGGGACCTAGGAAGACGAGAATTTCATATGAAAAATTGATGGCTCCAAAAAATAAGGGGGGGGCTGGAATTACCGGATTTCGAAATGTACTACTTAGTGATTCAGGCCAATAGGATTTTAAAGACGTCTTACTTCGATAGTGATAATAGAAAATGGACACCCAAATGGGTGCTCTTAATGTACAAGCATATAAATGAAGTGGGAGTCAATGCTAAAGCATTACCCTTTTTAAATAATTGGGCAATGAGTAAATATAAGTTAATGGAGCACATCAAAAGCTATGTAATGGCAATTCAAACTCTTTTCGCTTCCTTAAATTTACTAAAATATATGATGGTTTTCCAACCGTTTCATAGGAACCCAAATTTAACAATTGGTGGTCAATTGATTGATCTAAAGAAGTTCCCTTTAATCATGGAGTTAACTGTACTCGATTTATATCCTTTTTTAGGAGTACCAGTACATGATATTTTAAAAGAAATAGAACTCCCTATTTCCTATTTAATTATAGTAAGACAGCTAAAAGACTTGGTTATAAACTATTTTAACAACTTTGAAATGAAAGAGGAAGATTTAATCATTTCTCGTAATCTATGGGAAGCGCTGTTGCAGGATTGAAAATATATAACCGCAGCATATAAATTGATAAAAGAGAGGAAGTATAATAATTATATTCTTTTATCGAGTTACTGGAGAGAGAAATTGATATTGCCAGATGATAATAAGATATTGGAGGCATTTAAATTAACATTAAAGTCAGTATCCCTTCAGAAATTGGTATTTACGCAGCTGATGATATTTAACAATGCATATTATACTCGTCTCACTTTGCACAAATTTGATGCGAAGAATTCACCCATATGCCCACATTGCTTTGATCAGACAGCAGATTTGCTTCACATGTTCTGGAGTTGTAAGTGCATTTATAAATTGTGGAATTCATTAAAATTGCAGTTACAAAAAATGGGTTACCAAAATTCAACACTCTCTTGGGAGTTTATGATTCTTCATATTCCCCCGGAGAATCTAAATAAATCAAAACGATTGTAATTATGAATATTTGCCTATTAATGAAATTATATATAGCCACAAATTGGTTGAACCCAGCCCAGACATCGTGGGAAAATTTCAGATTGTTGGCAATAAAACACATCTTAGCGCATAAACTGTTAATTAGTGATCACAAGAAAAATATCAACAACATAAAAATCTGGGAGCAAATTTTAATATTATTTTGCCTTAAGAGGTTACTATCCACTTTTCTCGAACCAGAATATAGTCTAAATCAACCTTAGATTAGATAGAAAATGTACAGAAAAGACAGATTGTTGGCTTGGATTTGTTAATGTTGGATTTTTTTTTTTTATTATTTTCCTTTTGATTGTTAATGCTGTACCTTTGATCAATACATGAGGTTGATATATATGTGAAATTAACAAATGGAAGCATTTTGTATATATTGTATATAATGTGTGAATTTGTAATATGGTTGTGAAAAATAATAAAAAATGATTATTGAAAAAAAAAAAAAAAAGAACAGAGAGCCTGAAGCTCTGAGACCCGCTTGGCAGAGGTTATTGCCACCAAAAAGGCGGTTTTCCAAGATAGAAATTTTATATCACAAGTAGCTGCTGGTTCAAAGGGGCGGGCAGTTAAAGAAGCTAGAACCATATTCAGATCCCAAGGGGGCACAGGATGGGCTATTGGGGGCCAAAGGAGCCACGCTCCTTTAAGGAAAGATTTGCAAAGCCTGTTTGCCATTAAGGAAGGCTCAAAGGAGACATGAAAATTAGAGATAGCCGCCAGTTGGACTTTAATTGTGGAAACTGAAGAGCCCAAATAAAACAAAGAAGCCAGGAATTCTAAAACCTGAGGTACAGGGCGTAAGGGATCTATACCTCGTTGCTGGGCCCAAAGAGCAAACCTCTTCCACTTGCTGGAATACAGTTTAATAGTGGAAGGTTTGTGAGAAGAGGACAAAATGTGGATGACGTCTGGAGAAAGAGAGTTATCTCTGACTAAGGTTGGAAGTGGAGTAACCAGGCAGCCAACCTCAAGGACCTGAGGGATGGATGAGACTGTCCCAACTGATGAGTTAACAGGTCGGGCACCAGGTCAAGAAACCATGGGCCCTCCACCGCATACCTCAGAAGGAAGGGGAACCAAACCTGACGAGGCCAGTGTGGAGCGATCAAAATCATGTCGCTTCCTAGATAAATCACCTTCTGTATCACCTTCGGGAGAAGGGGAACCAGAGGGAAGGCATAAAGTAGACCGGGGGGCCAACTGTGAGCTAGAGCGTCCCTGGGAATCTGCCCCTGAGAGGGAGTCAGAGTGAAGAACTCCCTGCATTTCGCATTGTGAGGGCTGGCGAACAAGTCGCAACAAGGGAGGCCCCACTTGGCGAAAATGTTTGCAGCCACCCTGTCATTGATGGACCACTCGTGGGGCAACAGGAGAGTCCTGCTCAGCCTGTCTGCAATCACATTGGATTTCCCCGGAATGTGCGTTGCCACTAGGAAATGCTGGGTAGAAATCGCCCAATGCCACACTCTCATGGCCTCTCGGCAAAGAGGGTAGGACCTGGTTCCGCCTTGCTTGTTTATGTACCAGACTACCGACATGTTGTCGGATAGGATCGCAATAGTACCCCGGGGAAGAGCATGATGAAGTGCTTGCAACATCAGTAGCACCACTCTCATTTCCAGGATATTGATATGTAAGTGCGTTTCGTGAGCCTGCCACGTACCTTGGACAGACCTGTCCAGATAATGCCCCCCCCACCCTATCTGGGAGGCATCTGTGGTCACCATGGCGACGGGAGGCTGAAGGGCAAAGGGTCGCCCCTGATCCAGGTTGGACCGAAGCAGCCACCAACGTAGGTCCAGATGGCAAATTTCCGTAATCTGGACCAAATGGTTCAAGGGGAGATCCTGAAAAGACCATCGAACCGACAGTAGCCATTGCAGCACCCGCATGTGGAGCCTGGCTAAGGGGACTAGGAGAATAATCGAGGCCATCGTGCCCAATAACTGCAGAATCAGTCTGGCCTGAACTCGCGATCTGGGTAACAAGGCTTAAACCTGAGACTGCAGGACCTGAATCCTTTCCACCAGCAAGAATGCCCGCATTCTTCTTGTGTCTAACTCTGCGCCTATAAAGGTAATATGCTGAGATGGCTGCAGCGCAGATTTTCCCCAAATTAACGTGATTCCTAGTGAATGACCCAAACTGACTGTGGTCATAAGCGCCCAAACTAATAGATGCTTGGAGGTGGCAGTAAGGAGCCAGTCATCTAGATAGGGAAACACTTGGAATCCTAGACTTCTCAAGTGAGCTGTCACTACTGCCAGACACTTGTTGAACACCCTGGGGGCTGTGGTGAGACCAAAGGGCAGTGCTCGGAACTGGAAATGACTGGTTCCCAGGCAGAAGCGTAAGGGACTCCTGGACTCTTGACTTATCAGGATGTGATAGTAAGCGTCCTTGAGATCTATGGAGCACATCCAGACATCCTTCTCCAATAACGGGAGAATGGACTGAAGGGTGACCATTCAGAATTGATTTTTTTACAAAGCGATTCAATGATTTGAGGTCCAAAATGGGCCTTAAGTCCCCTGTCTTTTTTGGCACCAAAAATAGTCTTGAGTAAGTTCCTGATCCAATCTGGTTGGCGGGGACAGGCTGGATGACTCCTTTTCTTAGCAGCTTTGAGACCTCGACCACTGCTTGATCCCGTTGACTGGGTGGCACATCCAGGATTTTCCTGATAGGAAGAGGGGGCTTGATGAAAGGGATGAGATAGCCTCCGGTTATGGTTCGGAGCACCCACTGATCCTTAGTGATAGATTCCCAACCCTGTGGGTGTTCCGCAAAGCGACCCCTGACTGGCTCTGGAGATGTGCAGTCGGGCCACGTCTCAGGGACGGTGAGCGTAGGATGGACCACGAAAGGAATCGCGGTCTCCAGAGTTATGGGGGCCTCTGCCTCCTCTGGGGTGGCGTCTTCCTGAATTCCCCCCCTGCCTCTAGAGGGGGGATCACTCGGTGGAGTAGGGAAAGCCCTTTGAGATTTTCTGAACCACATTTTCCCTCCTCTCTGGGCCTTGGGGTAAGGTCTACAGGGAGCGGAAAAATGAGCCCCCATGGCAGTCAAGGTCTTGCCCTCCTGCTCGCATCGAGTCAGTGTGTCCTTCACCTTGGGTCCAAACAGGGAGGACCCATCAAAGGGGGTGTTGGTGAAGGAAGACTTAAAGGCCTCCGCAAAGGGACACAAGCATAACCAGGCATGTCTTCTAAGAGCCATGCCTGTTCCCGCTGCTCTACTCGCCCCTTCGGCTGCATATGAGATGAGCCTCATGGATGAGGTGACTATCAAAGATAGGGTAGTCATCTGGGCGCCAACAGTTTGGGCTAACACCTCAGGAAGATTACCCATAAGAGACTCACCTAACTCTTTGAGGAGGTCCCTTTGGAGCCTGGTAAAATGACAAAGATAATTCAGCGACCGCAGGGTAAAGGCCGCTGAAGAAAGGGTACGCTTCCCGTACCTATCCATGCTCCTGGAATCCTTATTAGGAGGGTGAATAGACGTTGAAGCCTCTGCCACGTCCTGCTGAGTGGCAGATGCCACCACCATCGCATCTACTGCAACTCCTTTGGTCAAAAATTCCTTTTGAGGAGGGGCTGAGAGGAACTTGTTAGGCCTGGCGGGTACCGGTTCCACAGAATCAGGGTGTTCCCACACCCTTCGAGAAACTAAATCTAGCAATTCATCGAAGGGTGGAGACACCCAGGAGGTGGAGGGCTGGGCCCCAAAAGCCTTGAGGAAGACTGACTCCTCTGTGGAAGAGGTTTTGGACTGCCAATCACCTCTCTGTCTCAGGATCTCGAGGATATCTGAGAATGAGACGTCATCCAAGAACGATTTTGGGGACCCCTCCGCATCATCGAGGTCAGTATCTGATGTGATAGACTCATTCTGGGAGTCAATGTGCTTCCTCTTGCACAATTTTTTTCCTTGGAGGTTCATCTGAAGTGGATTCAGAAGGACCTCCCGGGAGAAGGGAACCCCCCCCAAGGGGGTATCCTCAGGCCCCAGGGCCCCGCTGTCGTGGGAATGAAGCACACCAGAAGCACCAGTTCCCAAGTCTAGGGACGGTGAGGTAGAGACTTGCTGAGCCAGCAAGGACATGGCCAGCGCACTCCTCATGGCCTCAAAAGCAGGACCTTCAGTCTCTACGGAGGATACCGGCTGAGAGACCACGACGGTACCGGGAATCCCTGCGGCCGATGCTCCGAGGGGGAGACTAGGCACTGAAGCTACCAGTTCCAAAGTGTTCCCCTCGGCCCCGACCAAAGAAGTCCCGGTACCGAACCCTGACGCCGAGGACAGGGTAGGAATGATGGTCGGAACCGAGAGGCTCTGAGAGAGTCTCGGTTCCGACTGGACGACTCTGCTCCGCTCTACCATCACCGACTCCAACGGTTCTGAGGAGGTTGGAGGAGGAATCGGGTGCGTCAAAATGGGGGCCGGCTCTGGAGCCGAGTGGGCTGGAGCCAAGACCATTTTTGCAAAAACCGGGGACTGGAAAAGCCTCTGGATAACTCTGTCCAAATCTGAGTCTGACAACCTGGAGGATTTAGAGGAAATAGATGGGGGCCGAGTCGACTTCTCTCTCGGCTCTGATAGACCAGGGGACCGGCTCCAAAACAGCTCCAACACCATCGGCACCAGATCCGGAACCATATGAATAAGCATCGGTGCCGAAGGGGACTTCGGGGCCGAAGGAGGAGAGTCTGAGCTGCACACCTCCAACGGCTCCGAGACCAAAGGAGCCGAAGCAGGTGATTCGCCTCTCGATCCCCCAACCTGCGGCTCCGACACCAATGGAGCCGAGGAAAGAGGTATCGAGGCAGACCCTTCCACCGAGGCTCCGAAGCCATTGGAGCCGAGGAAGAAGAGATCGACCTATGCTTCTTGGGAGTCGGTTCCGATGGACTGGTCGGAGCCGACGACCTTTTCTTTTTAGAAGCTGAAGAGGAAGGAGAAGCCAAAGCTTCCTCAAAAGAGGGCTTAATAAGGCCCTTAAGGATCAATTTATTTTTACGTTCTTGAAGGACCCTAGAGGAAAAAGCATGACAAACACTACATGTTTCCTGCAAATGTTTCGGTCCTAAACAATACACGCAAACAGCATGGCTATCAGTAATAGACATTTTGTAGTTGCACTTGGTGCACTTTTTAAAACCAGACTTCTGCTCTTTTGACATCCTGTCACACAACTATTTTTACCACGAAAGTAACCTTAAAGTAGGGCACAAGCCTTTGACTCAACATCGGGACTGGCCCGAGATACACAACACAAAACGGGCAGAAGCCCTCTAACTAAAAACGGGCTTAGCCCGATAAAGTAGGATGTACAGTAGGGTGAAAAACAAACCTAAAGGTAGACAATTTTAACATATTGACTCACAATAAGGGCAAAGGCCCTCTAACTTAAACGGGCCTTGCCCGGTAAGTAGAAAAAATACCAATCACACTGAAAAGGTTCACACACACACGTAAAGCTGTTAAAACAGCTGTTTGTTAAATTAGTGAAGAAACCCCTAGGTCAAAAGACCAAAAAAGTAATAATAAACCACTTAGCTCCAGCCAAGTCGAGACCACGTCTAGCTTGAAAAGCGGCAAATGAGATCTGGGGAAGCAGGTGTGGTGCATTCTGGGATAAGGGGTAGCCCAGCCAATTAGAGACTTCGTTCTACTATATAGTGGCCGAGTCAGAGCCGATGGATCGGCTCCGAACCCATCAGTTATGAATGTAGGCGAGATAGGATCCCATTACATCTTCTCTTTAATGTTTCCTTGTTTTTTTTTATAAAAGCAACATGATTGTAATAACAAATCAGAAAAGAACGTAGCTACTAAACATGTCAGAAATAAATAATGCAAAGTTCTTACTTTTTTCATATGTGCTGCACAGGTCTCCCATTGACATCATACAAACTTCTCCAAGTTGCACACCTGTTAAAAGGGCCAACCACCCATCCTGGAGTGTAAAGTACAAACCCAAATAATGAGTGCATTGCTTGCTTTAACAAAAGACATTTTGCCTAAACAGCAATAGTATCAGCTTACATTAAAACACCTTTGAAGTTATCTTCCTGTAAGGTAATGTTTTAAGGTACGGGCTTGTCTTGGTTCTTCACAGGGGTTAGAAAAGAAAGGAAAAAATATGCTTGCTCAAATTCTGACTATTTGTTTTAGATGATTTTATTGCAGTATTATGCCACTGGAGGCGTTTTTGTTTAATCCCTGACCAGAACCTGAAGGCATTTTAATTTACTTTTTAGACTTGAATTAAATTAAACACAAATCAAATTGAATTACTAGTTACCTCAAATGTGAGGTGGGACTTTGTATATGTTGCACTGGTATGGTTATGTCTACTTTTGTAGTTAAACTCCATTCCTACTATAGTCTCATACCTTAGGACTAAATGTCAGTTGCTATCTGGTATAATTTGTGAGGTCAGCTTTTAACGCTGGAGGGGTCACACAGTAGTGAATGTAGGCAAACAGACACAGCAGAATGATTCATACCTCTCAAGTGTACTTCAGTACGAGGAGCATTCATCATTTGGGATCTTAAAAAGTTAATATTCCTCAAAGTTCCACATTGAAAGCGTCTGACACACATTCAGTGTTAGTCTTTTAACTGATATCCATAACAAATAAAACTAAATCATATTAATTAATCAAAATAACTTTTTGTATGTAAAAACAAGCATACTTTAACCATTCTTTGTGCTTCCTTACTTGAAGTTGTTGGAAAGCTGTTAGTAAGTTTTTCACATTTTGCCAATTTGTTCCACATTATGAAAGGTAGTATTCCTCATACTGGAGACAGAAGCTTGAGAGCTGTGGGGTGGTCCTGGTACTGTTAACACCAACATCTTTAATTCTATCTACTTACTGAAAGAAGCCAGTGGGGACAGTTACTAGCACATGAACAACTGAAGTTAGTTACAACTTTGAAGAAATGTAGTTGAGCAGAAGGAAAACTCAGTGAAAGATAAAAGTATTCTGTGTGCACCAATGATAAAGGATTTGGGGGTGTGCAACAAAGGATTTTCCTCATGGCAAGTGTTGGAGGTGTGACGGAGAAGAAAGAGATACCTGGGAGTATATGTTCTCAGAGTGTAGTGAGTTTGCAGACTTTAAAGATTCCCCAGAGAGTACACTGTCAGAAATACTAGGTGAGCAAATGAGTGTATCTAAGGAAATTATTTTTTTAGGTAGTATACAGGATCAGAATTGCCTAGACATAGAAAGGCCTTGTTAAGTTTAATTCTGTTGGCTGCGAAAAAAAATGTTACTAGAAAATGGAAATCGAAGTTTAAACCAGCCAGAACTGAAAATAAGACTATTGTAACAGAAGTAAAAGAACAAGAAGTGAGATCTTCAGAAAATGGTTGAAATAAATTACATGGAAAACAATGGAAATTATGGGAATGAATCATAGATATGAATGTTCTGGAGAAGGAATGAGGTTTAAAAGAATGCAGGAATTGAACCGACTATGTACTGGTGGTTTGATTATATTGTATAGAACAATATATGTGACGCATAATGTTTGTAAATGTGAACTTGTTTATATGGTTTGACTGCTTTTATATCAATGTAAGTTTGCCTGTGTCACAAGTGATAATTCAATAAAGGTGTTAAAAAAGAATAAATTAATTGTTCATATGCATTTGTTCTTTAACTGGGTTTATGAGCAGGAGCAGCGACCATTCATCTGTCATAACCTTAGCCCGTACCTCTCAACTTTTTTGCAGAATCACCATATTTTTGGCTTATATTTTTTGTCTGTTCTTCATAAAAATGTGCATTTTTTTTGGCAAACCACTGAAGATTGCAACTACTAAATGGTAAACATTTAAGTTTCAGTGTTCATGTCCTTCAGAAAATGCATACTAATGTAAAACACATTAGTCTAGCAACTTTCTAAGTTTATGTGAGCAATTTTTGAACTCTATTCCTATTTTAGAGAGTTTGTCCTGTCTATTACTTTTGGCTTTGTCCCTGATTCTTGTCCTTAGAGGCTGAGAGGTATGAGGCAAGACAAACATCTTGTAAGGTTGCTAATTGTCCCTATTTATGCAGGACAGTCCCTATTTGAGCAGTTCTGTCCTGAGATTTTTAGGACAAAAATATTTCCTAAGTTCCCCCTAATAGTTGCATAAAAAGATTATTTTGCATCTGAAACACATTGTAATAATATGAAAAAGAGGCTGCTCATATGCTATAAACCTCAGCTTTTATTTTGTAACTAAAGTGAAGTCCAGTCCTTTACACTGGTTGCAGGTATAGTTTATCATTTCATTAAAAAAACATCCCACTTTTGACATCTGAAAAGGTGGCAAAAATCTTTAGAAAAAAAATGCAAGGTTTGTGAGCAGGGGTAAGTGGCCCATGTGCTGTCATGACCCCAGCTGCAAACACCTGGTCAAAAAATGTAACACTACAATTCAGTAGTGTGTTTCATGCACACAGAATGGTGCCAAGTTACACTGCAGAAGTTCAGTAGCTGCAGTTTTCTTTGAATTGCCTTTGACATAACAATTAGACTCAGGATGGAGAAATAAAAATCTCAGCTGAATAAATGATAGTGCAGTTTGATAGTAAACATTATAAGACTTATACTAGTTCTGCTTGTTTCCCTGCACAAGCTTGATAGCAGTATATTCGTACAGCTCAGAGCAGAGCTGGTTTTATATGAGGCAGAGCCCAGGGCAGAGTTTGAGGATGGACCCCCCCCACCAAGCCTAGGTTAAAATCCCTTTATACAGCTGAGGATCTGGCTAGAAACACTGAATGTCCTGATGTTTTCTGATGTATTTTATGCCTTATTTTTGAAAGATAAGTACTTATTTAACTTTTTTTTTAAATCCTAGCCAAACATTATGTATGTGACACCCAATATTTTGTGTATCCACAGATAAAAGTGGTGATATTTTTTCACACAGATATGTACTGACAAAGCTGTTTAAGCCAGATGTGTCACAAGCTGTGCCTCAAGTGTTTTATTTTCAAGTTTGAAGTGTACAGTTTTCAAGTCTATAAAAGTATAGGGTTATTGATTCAGAAAGAATAGAAAACAGTCCACCTTGGCTCAGTAAATGTATTCATACTATTTACAATACCACTCTCAGTACATCGCAAAGAATGTTTTCATCCTTACTAGTGCCTCCTTTAACTTTATATTATATAGTACCAACATATCACAAAAAACAGGCTGTATGTAGCAATCTACAGTTGTAGGCCTCATCCTGGCCTGTGTTCCAGCTCTGCAACATAGGTAATTCTACCAGAGTACATTCAGAAAAGGCTCCAAAAGGGCTAATGAACTCTCTCTATGACTCCAGGATCTTTTGGTGAGCCCCGGAATCCATGATGAACAGTAGGACCTCAACAACAAAATCAGCATTCATGTTAACTATGCCAGCCCTGGAGATCACTCTGTACTGGAAGGGTTATAAATGCGTAATGCATAAGTACCAGTGTTTGCTACCACTTGGTTGAGAAAATGTCACTTCTTTTAAAATTGTTAAAAAGCTGATGCTGAAGCCTTTACATCATGAAACATCTTAGTCTGCTCATTTAGGACATTTGCAGCTATGCTCTCATCTTACCTAGTGATAATTATTTATAAATAACAAGCTCCACTTGTATACCTTCTCTCTGATAAATGATCAGTTAGAATTTTATGCAGCAATCAAAACTATCTCTCTCTCTTAAATGCACTTTCTACTCAAGACTAAATAATTTTAAGATCAGAGATACTTTTCTGGTGAACCTCAAGAACTCAGTTTCCCAGTAATGCAGTGGTGCAGTTTTGGTGAGATCATCAACTAAAGTCCAATGATGTTTTACAAATTGCCACTACAGACGTTTAAAGTTGTATGCTACGTATTGTAAGCAAGACAGTTTTTGAAAGTGAATACATTTTGATGCATTGGTTGGCACACTCAAATGAGCTCTGGGTCTAATGTAGTTAAACTTAATTACACATCTAACACTGTAGCATTTGGTTTGTGTATACTGAAAGTAATTCCTGCAGCAATGATTTGATGTTAATCAAAGTGCTCTTTAGAAGAGCAGTCTTAGCTAACATCAGAGATTGAAACAATACTAATTTTATGAACTTTAATCATAATTTAACTTAGGAATGGAGTTCATTGCCATCATGGTACTAGAAACCCCAAATAATTAAATAAATCATACCTGGCTGGAAATAACTGATATGGTAGAGCCGGCTGAATGCAGTATAAAAGTAACCTGCTGCTTCAGACCATTGAATGAAGCAGGGACAGTAAGAGGAGACAAGTTTATTCCTAAATTTAAAGGCGATGATACTGTTACTCTCCAGGTAAGTGCACATTTGCTAGTGTAGCATGTGCAGCGTTTATAAGGTGTAGAACAATGGACTAGCCCATCACAACTGAACTGTTATGCTTGTTGTTGTTAGCCAAATGGCTCTTTCAGGTGCTGAATATACCAGTGACAAGTCTAGGTGCCTTATTCAGTAACAGCACTGCGCATTTCTGTCCACTTTATACTGTATGTATTTCTATCTAGCAAAAACTTAAAAGTTTTGCTTTTTGAATATATGTATATGGGTGGGATAAGCAGAACTAAAGTTGACAATTATTTTACTATTATTTGAAAATATTGGATCCAAACAGATGGCCGTCAGTGCTTCGTACTAAAAATTTGCTTGCCAGAAATTTTGAATTCATTCAAGTTGTACAGGCCTGACATGCATTAAATGCTTGGAAGTGGCAGAAAAACACATTTTATGAAGGACAGACCAAAAATATGATGCAAAAATCTGGACATCTGGAAATTCTGGATAATTGAGAATTACATGTGCTGTCTATTCCCAGACCTCTCTTGCACAGGTTAGTGTCATCTGCCCCTGATTTTTCCTCTTATTTTTGCCCTGTTCCTCATGAAAGGTTTGATTTTACCAGTAACTCAATGAGTATTACAGACAGTCATGACAGGAATTTGACATTCATAACTTACTGTGCAGAAAATGCATGTTGATGGTATCCCACAATTCCACTGGAGTGGGCAGGATTACCTAATTATGTATGTAAATTTTATATTAACAAGCTTTTTGTTTTTGGGCTGGTTGTACCTACTTTTAATGGGCTTTTGTCCAGATTTTTGATGTTTCCAGGTTGAGAGGTATGTACATCAGCAAGCACCAAGGCAGTAAATGGTGTCTCCTAAGTATTATACAAGTAAAAGACTGCATTAGCTTATACTTTACTTCTTATAGGTTTGCAGGGACAAAAATGACAAAAGAATGTTTCAAATGTATGATTTAGATGATATGACAGAGCTACTCCATTCTGAGAATATGGTTTCTTCAAGACCTCAGAAGACTTTGGCCCATAAATGATGGTTTCAGATTTAAAGCTGGGTAGGCAAAGCACATTTTTTTCAAAGAAAGTGCAAAATGAGAAAAACATGACCCATGTACAAGCTGTGCAACAGCAATGTGGTTAACTCTGAATGGAAATGTAGTATGTAGATAAAAAAATAAAACAATATCCAGGTATGCGCTTCCTGTAAAAATGCTAAGTATTGACCTTTCCTTTCAGCCAGTGTAACCAATCATTTTTGAAAGTTAAGAACACTTCACTCCACTGTACTGATATTTGCAAGCCTTCCTTTATTGCTTGTGTGTGTGTGAATTGGTAAGTGGGTGGGTACATTCCATATATTTTTCACAATTTAACCCTAAATTGTAGCATAACACATGCAAAAATACAAGCCAAGGCACACAGTTTGTTAATATTTCTAAAACACATAGGCACTTCATTTTAAAACTCAAAATGTTAATTACGAAAATAATAAGCATTGAAGCCAAAAAATGAATGTTTTTTTCCAGTATGAATATTGTCTCTAAGATCTATGGCTTCTCCCTCTACTGATTTATGGAAGTGCTTATGTGCTTCTGACTTTGAAAAGGAATCTTGAAGCTCTCGCAGTGCTGTTGGAGTTTGGGGGACTTTTGTAAACTTCATCTGTGGTATGCCAGATGACCAAATTCTTCCATATTCAAAATGCTGTGGATAATGTTGTTCTTCCTCTTGCACGGTACACTGCTGACTAAGAACTTGGGTTTCAGAGTCCTTATTCAAATTATTTGCAAGAGACACCTTTACTGGTGCAATTGTTTTGGAATAATTTAAAGGATATGGCCATGAGTTTTGTGGCTCAAGCCTTTTGAGTGGTAAATCCTCATAGCATATACTACCTGATGCATTACGTTGTTCCAGAATGTTTGATTCTGCACTTCTGGGTCTTATCTGAAATTGCCTCATGTACAGAGCATCTGTTTTTTTAGTATCTGTTATTTTGAGAATGTGTGATTCTGAATTAGCTTGTGTAGGTTCATTATCACAGCTATCAAGATGCCCTAAATGCTCATAAAATGTACCAGGATAATAGTTGACTTGCAATTGCTCTGTTTTATTCCTTAAAACCAGAGGATCAGAACTGGAAGTAAAATTCACAAGCCTTGTACTGTGCCTGTCTGTATTTTCTTCCTCTGGCATAATTTCTTGTAAATTCTGATTTTTCAGTGCAGTAACATTAGCATTATTTGGTGTCAAATCCTGTTTTATATAACCATTTTGAGATGCATATGTGGTGTGAGCATCTGAGAGTAAACTTGCATAGTTTTTTTCTTTGTGAAATGTACTTTTCTCATCTGTAGTGATTGGATCTATTGGGCGCCGCCCTTGAAATAATCTTGAAATGCGACCTTCAAGTGGTCGTTCTTCAGAAAAGGATGACTGGAAGCACTCTATCTGTAGAAAAAAACAGTTAACATAAGATAGTTATTATTTATATATAGATACTTATTTTACTGTCTGCACTTTAACAAAGTTGTTTTTGTGTTTAAATTACCTGTTTAACTGTTGTAGGCTACACACTCAAGTATGATAGCCATCTCTGTGCATTTAAAGTGTTTTTTTTTTTATTGTATCTGCTTTATTTTCTGAAAAAAAATACTTGTTTTCCTGCCTTTCTAAGCTAGTATAGTCCAGTTTTCAGGTTAGTGCTGAATTCAGGGCTGTGTTACAAGTTTCTGTGTTTGCCCATACCTTACTTGGATAGAAGGAAGTTTCTCTGTTCACTGTGAGAGAGGGAGCTTTGAGCAGCCTATCTGTCCCTGGAGGAGTGGTTTCACCGCAGAAATTAGTAGTTTATTGGCCATTTTGGGCTAATTTCTCTCTCTTTCACTTCCCTGCTATAAAACCTGCATTTGCAAGCTTTTTGTACTAGTATACAGCTCAGCAAGCTCCTGCCTGGTGCCTTGCAGAGTTCTACAGCAGCACAGAGACAAAAAGGAGACTTTGGAATGATTAAGTATCATTCTTCTGCATTTTCTTGCTGCCTTTAGCTAATTCCCCTTAAAACACATTTTTTCTAGAGTTTCTGTGATTTAAAATGCTTGTTTCAGCTGCATATTGTACTTATTTTACTGCCTGCACTTTAACAAAGTCATATTTGTGTTTAAATTACATGTTAAACTGTTGTAGGCTACACACTCAAGTGTGTTAGCCATTTCTGTGCATTTAAAGTGTTTTTTGGTTGTATTTGCTTTATTTTCTGAAAAAAAAAACCCAAAAAACAAAAAAAAACCTGTTTTCCCACCTTTCTAAGCTAGTATAGTCCAGTTTTCAGGTTAGTGCTGAAGTCAGGGTTGTGTTACAAGTTTCTGTGGTTGCCCATACCTTACTTGGATAGAAGTAAGTTTCTTTGTTCACTGTGAGAGAGGGAGCTTGGAGCAGCCTATCTGTCCCCGGAGGAGTGGTTTCACCCCAGATTAGTAGTTTATTGGCCATTTTGGCCTAATTTCTATCTCTTTCATTTCCCTGCTATAAAACCTGCATTTGTGCGGTTTTGCATGCCGGGCAGCGCCGATTAGCTAGGGTATAATTATTCCTGGCTCCACAAAGTCTACTCTTCAATTTTTCCCTTGGAACTAGACAAACTTTCAACTTAAGCACTCAAACCATACACTTCTGATACCGGCACTTGCTCAAAACTCATAGCAAGCACTAATAAACCTTAGCACTAGACCCCTCCCTGTACTGTAGAGAAGAACAAGGGTTTCTATTTGACCTTACCAGCCAATCAGTAAAACAGTTCACTATACCTATCCAGGCATGTCCAAAGGGCAGTTTCAGGTGTACACTTCGATCCAACTGGTGACTCTTGGCATTTTGAGGCAATGTTACAATTGCCTCATGTACACAGGCAGCCCTCTCCTCCTTCCCTCAAACACTAATACATGCGAGAAATGCAATTATACAGCCAAACTGGAGGCTAAGCTCTCTCAACCCAAGACTGGACCAGGCAGTCAAGAGGAGAAGGGAATTACTTGCATCACACCGCCAGTCTCACATAGACCTATGAAACCAGCACCGGCAAAAAACACACATAAATACACAAAAACATACTCAGAGGCTCTAAATAAAAATCTGCAAAAGCAACAGAGACCTCCAAAGCAGACATCCAAGCAACCTCCACCCCCCCATCACAAACCATGAAACACATACTTCACAAAACCAGTGTGTCACACATTCACAGCCCTTAAGGCAAAATAACATACCCAACACACTAGTAATAGGTGACTCTATAGTCAGGCACACTGACATCCCACTCACTAGGCTGAATAAGGAGAAGGTTACTGTTAGCTGCCTGTCGGGTGCCAGGATCTGCCACATAACACAAGCAGTCAGGTCACTCCAGAACAAGTACAAATATGACTCTGTCATTGTCCATGTTGGTGTGAATGACCTGAGCCGTAACTCCCTGGAGTACATGAAAAGAGACATGGAGGAGCTCTCTGGATC
Source organism: Protopterus annectens (assembly GCF_019279795.1). Lineage (NCBI taxonomy): Eukaryota > Metazoa > Chordata > Ceratodontiformes > Protopteridae > Protopterus > Protopterus annectens. Next base: position 382,581,718 of record NC_056732.1, on the reverse strand, counting down.
ATGTAGCTCAGGCCAGTATGACCCTGACCCTGAGTAGCATCCTGCCCTCACCAAGAATGATACCACGGTATAGAGAAAAAATTATCAATTTCAACAATTGGCTAAGCTTCTGGTGTCATTCAAAGGGGATCCAGTGTCTGTCAGTCTGGGATGACATGCTCGACAAGCCACGCTGCTTCGCTAGTGATGGCTTGCACCTGTCACCCTTAGGCTTTTGAATACTGGCCAAGGCTCTTGCCACCCCCATAGTGCCTTTTTTTAGGCAAGGCTAAAAAGACAAATCCACCACTGTAAATAGCACAAGTAACAAAAAACTGAGGGTAATGCTACTCAATGCCAGAAGTCTAAACCTCAAAATGCATGTGCTTGAGGCACTTCTCAGTATGGAGAAAATCAATATATGTGCAGTAACAGAAACCTGGTTTAAGGCTCCAGGGAGCACCCCAGCACTACCAGGCTACAACTCATACCATACATTTCAGCCACAAAACCTGGACCAAAATACAAAAGGCGGGGGAGTATCCATATTCATCAAGGATAACCACACCTCCATGTTAGTGGCACAGCACAATGCTTCAGAGATCATCCATGTGCAACTAACAATGGGAAAAACTGCTATTGAAATTATAGCTTGCTACAGATAACCCACCATGTCCCAGGACCCCTACTCCGCATTCCCGGAAACACTGGGAAACATAAAGGTCCTACCAAACACCTTGATATTGGATGATTTCAATTACCCAAACATTAACTGGGAGAACTACTCAAGTACAAACTCCCTTGTCCAACATTTCCTATAATTTATAAACTCAAATGCCCTGGATCAACTAGTCAACACCCCCACCAGAGGTGACAACATATCGGACCTGGTCATCACCAACATGGGCGACCAGTGTTCCACACCGGAGGTCAACCCCTCACTGGTTAGATCTGACCATAAACTATTCATTCTGGATATCCACATTCCGCCATTGCCCCCAGTCAAAGAAACCACCATGAAAAACTTTTCAAAAGCAAACTTCATGTTACTTAAGGCCAAGGTGCGAAGTTTCAAAGCCCCCATGCTAAAGGATAATGCTGTCCAAGCTGTAAAATCCTTTACTAATGCACTCTACGGGCACCTAAAAGAATGCATGGATTGTGCTATCCCAAACAAAACCAAGACTCACTCCTCCAAGAAAAGGAAACCAGTCTGGTGGACCCCTGCCATAAACAAGCTATACAATAGAAGGAGGAAACTAGTACAGAAAAGAGTAAAATCCCAAGAAGGGAAGACATCAGCAAAAAACTACATTCCCTCATAAAATCATCCAAGGCTAGCTTCGAAAGAAAAATTGCCATGGACTCCAAAGATAACCACAAGGCATTATTTAGCTATGTCAAGAATCTAAGTGGTAATTCTCAGATATGCTCTGAGTTAGTGCAGAATGGCACAAAATACACTGAACAGACCGATATAGCCAACATCCTGGCAGACAGGTTCAGTGCAAACTTCAATACCCTCTCACTCCCAAAAGGGCCCATAACTATACCAGAAGAATGTAGTGCCCCTGAAATCACAGACACTCAGGTTAAAACAGCTCTCTCCAAAGCCAAAAACACAGCATCAATGGGACTAGATGGTGTCCCTGGCTGCATCCTACACAAGCTCAAAGATGAACTAACCCCTCACCTAAACACACTGTTTAAACTCAGCCTCTCCACAGGCTATGTGCCCACAGAGTGGTGCACAGCAACGGTTATTCCACTCCACAAAGGTGGAGCCACAATGGACCCCGGGAACTATCACCCTATAAGCCTGACTAGCTTGGTCTGCAAAGCTATGGAGTGCATCATCATAGATCTCATTAACAGAGACATTGGAAACCTCCAAACACTGGACCCTACCCAGTTCGGCTTTGTTAAGGGCAGATCATGTCTCCTAAACCTGGTGGACTTCTTTGAGACAGTTACCAAGGCTATAGATGAGGGAAAGGTGGTCCACACAGCTTACCTAGACCTCGCAAAGGCCTTTGACACCATTCCCCACTCAGGTATTATAGACAAGCTCACCAGCCTGAACATAAACCCCTATGTCATGAGATGGGTTGCCAACTGGCTCATTGACAGAACCCACATGGTAAGAGTTGCGGCAGCTAGATCTGACTCTAAACCGGTTACAAGTGGCATTCCCCAAGGCTCAGGTCCCCCATTCCAAACCAGTCAGTCGCCAGATGCCTTGGACTTTGCTTGGAGAGCAGATTCATGAGGAATAAAATTGCAAGGTGTGTGGGAGACCAAGGACAGATGCAAACACCTAAATATCAAAGAGATGCTTGCCCTGATCAAAGCACTCAACTTCCAGTGTCATCTTTAGTCCTGTGAACCTCTTCAAGTTGATACAGACAATATCACAGTCATGTGGTACATCAACAGACAAGGGGGACCAGATTGTACACCCTTTGCAGACTAGCCATGGTAGCTTGGGATATTGTTTCACAGCACAGTCGCACTCTACAGGCATCCTACATTCTGTCAGGGCAAAAGTGTGTGGCAGACAAGCTGAGCAGGATCAGGGCAGACACTCACAAATGGAAAGTAGATTGGGGGGGTCTTCCAAGATTTGATCCATTTGTTGGGAGTTCCTCAAGTAGACCACTTTCCCACCTCTCTGAACAATCAACTGGCAAAATTCTGTTCCAGGACTCCATGCAAAATCGCCTGGGAGACAGATGTAGTTTCTTTTCCATTACTGTATGCTCTTCCAGGTACTTCTGAAAATTCAGAAGGAATACCCCAAGATCATTGTGGTGACTTCCATCTGGCCCAGGCAACCATGGTTCTCCCTTCTTTTGGAAATGCCCAGGAGCAATTACTACAACTCTCCTTACAGTCTGGATCTACTCACACCTGGATATCAATCAACTTCAACTGACTGCTTGGATGATAGGGTCTTAATTCCTTTTCAGCACCTGTTTACTGAGGGCATGCATCAGGAACTAATGGAGGCAAGAAAGCCTGCTACAAGAAACTCGTATATTAGCAAATGGAAAAGTGTTTCTAGTTGGTGCTAACAACATAGCCAGCACCCATTCAAGGCTAGTTGCTCTCTGGTTTTACATTATTTGTGTGAGTTACTATCCTATGGCTTTTATTACTCCTCTATCAAAGGTTAATTTATTGGCCATTTCAGCATGTCTGCCCATGGATCCTCCTCTTTCAATGCAGTCTCATGTCAATATGCTTTTGAAAGGGGTTTTGCACAATAGGTCTCCATGTAAACTAGTGACCCTTCCGTGTAATCTTAATTTTGTGTTAGAGAAGATAACACTTACTCTTTTTGAGCCAGCTAACCAGACTGACTTGAGGTTATTAACATAGAAACAGTTTTACTGATTGCTCTGAATTCTGCAAAAAAATAGTATCTGAGTTGCAAGCTCTTATGGTGGGTCACCTCTATGCATTTTCCACAGGGACAGGGTTTCTTTGAGAACTAATCCTTATTTTATGCATAAAGTAGTATCCAAGTTTACTTTAAGCCAAGATATTCATCTATATGTTTTCTTTCTTGAACCTACAAATGAGGGAAAAGGATACTCCACACCTTGGATGCCCACAGACAACTCAGGTACTATCTTGACAGAACTAAATCTTTCAGATCTTCAGATCAATTTTTCATTTCTTTTGAAAGTAAAAATAAGGGACAACCTGTGTGAAAACAGACTATTTCCAAATTGTTATCTAAGACTTTTTTACCTTTTGTTATACTGACCATAACAAAACTATTCCAGGCAGGGTCAGGGCCCACTCTACCAGGGCCTTGACTTCATCCGTGGCTTTTTGGAAAGGGTTAGATTCGGGAAGTATTCTTGAAGCTGCTACTTGGTCCTCTGTACATACTTTTAAATAGCACTATAAACATGATTCCTTCTCTTGGTCCAGGTCAGGCTTTGCTAGGACCATTCTCTAGAGGCTCCTGGTCTTTTCACCTTCCTCCTCCCAAATGTAGTAAGCTTGGGTAATTTACCCATATAGTTAAGGATACTGCAGCAGTGATCAATATGATAAACATAGTACAGTTGTGAAAGTAAACTTACCATAACAGTAGATATTGGAGTCATCACTGCTGCAGTAGCCACTCCCCCCTCCACCCTCCTTGTTTTATGGTATGCTTTTTAAGCAAGGTATGGATATTTATTTTGTGTTGTTTCTAGCATTGCCCTTTTAGGGCCCAGCCTCCCTCTTTCTATTGGCAGAAAAGCTCTGAAGGACTTGGTACCCAAAGTTGTCTTTTAGTCAGTTTAGCTGAAATTGCATGATAGTTTTGGTATGTGGAAGGTGCCCTGAAGCTTTGGAAACTGTCCAGCTGTTATATCCTTGGGAGGATATAACCCATATAGCTAAAGCTACTGCAGCAGTGATCATTACAGCATCTGCTGTTTATTTACACAACTGTACTCAGTCTTGTCTTCCTTTGCATTAAGCAAAGCCCTATATTTAAAGGATGATTATCGTCAATAAAAGTCTTTAACATTGTTGACTGTTTCAGTCTGCTCATTGTATATTACAAGTGACAGAAAAGGTGAAAATAGCTGTTTATGTTTTCCTTCACATAAATGGTAAATGGTGGAAACTTCCCCAGAGTACAGCAACCATTTGAGATGTAGACTGTTCTCTTTGCCCACCTCATAGCATGTGTTATGTTACCGGAACGTAATTCTGGCATCTGCTGTGATACAAGAAATGTATCAAAGTTTTCTATAAATCCATAAAGATGCTGACGGAATAACAGCAAGTGACTCTCACGGCCTGTTGTGGCAAGGGGGAGCACTGGGCTGTTGGGCAGGTAGACAACTCTGTCAGGGGCCCAATCACTGGAAAATAGTGGTGAGTACTCAAAACACTCACAGTCATGTTTCTAAGGAAAGTGCAAGCTCAGTCAGATGGAAAAAAGATGATTTAACATAATAAATCATCTTTTCTGTGGCTGGTAGAATTTATAGATACCCCACAAACACCCATGTGTTTGTCAAATCTGAACGGCATGGTCTTGTAGTGTTTCTAGCCTTAACTGTACTCAGTGAGTACAAAAAGAGACTTAATCTCTCTTGCGAGTTGCAGTCCTGCACATGATAAAGTGGTTAAGCAGGGAATAGATGAAAAGAGTAAGAAAATTACATAGTAAGTCTCCATCTTGTTTGCAGAAGGAGGACTTCAGAAGTGCACAGAATGTGACATTGATCTTTGAAGAGAAGGCTATATGTGAGAGGAAAGACATTACATGGTAAGGCTACCACTTTTTCAAAGTTCCAAAATGGGACTTTTTTATGAAAACATGAGATTTGCAGGACAAACCATAAGCATATTCAGTGTAAAAGACTAGAGTTCACTATTTTATTCATTATTATTTTATATTTGTTGACTGGGATAGTCCGACTGGATACATGTCCATTTTCAGCTGAGGCCTGGGGAGAAAAGCTCCACGTAACAAAACAAAACAAAACAGAGACAGTAAATACATAACTAAGTTTTAAACACAGGAAACATATCACAATATTAACATAGGATACAAACAAATATCTGTTTTACTAAAATAAAAACTCATTACTACAGAATATGAGCTGTTTGTGTTATTTCATCTATTTATTTCTTTGAGTTACAAAATATTTGATTTATACAACCGTTAATGAAAATGTTAGAATTATTTTTTGTCTGAAAATCTCAGGGCATTTGTCATTTTTTATGATTTCTTTGCAGGGCACAATTGCCAAACTAGAGACTGTCCTGTGTAAATAGGAACACATAACTTTATTATGTTGCCAGTGTTGAATTTATGGTTCGGGGCAGTGTATAACTGTCAGAGTATTGTAGCTATTGTATTTATAAGAATTTGTTTTAGTCAAAGATCTTGGACCCTTTCAGAAGAGCCATATTCTACTGGACAATATTTCTGCAAAAGGAGCTGAAGCTAGAGGTTGCACTTTTTTGAAATCTCAAATAAGAAAAAAACATGTTTTGTTTTTTAGATTTTTACTTTGCTATCATAGTGTTATGGCTTCCTTATGCAAATAGGGATCAGAATGGATAAAAGATAAAATCAGCAAGCAAAGGACAGTAGTATTCACAAGGTGGACCCTGTTTTTTTATTTATTTATTTTTTTACAAAATCTCACCAAGATAGCACTGATATATAGACTGTATTTTATATAGAATATATCATGGACAGAAGTAGTTACAAATAAAAAAGACAGCTGGGTGCACAAGTCCCTGGATAAAAAAGTACCCCATCCTGGCAGCCACACTGGTGCCAGGACTGGAAAAATGACAGTGTAGAATCCTCAAGACATGGAAACATTCCTATAATGGGACTGGCCAGTCCCAGGGGGAGGATGGCCCCCGTGTTGTATAAGGGAGAGTACTGCACAAAAATCACAAAAACAGATAGGCCAAATAAGAGCCATAAAGATGGTAGAGTGGACGACTGAAAACAAGAAAGAAATGATGTATTGTTCCTATTATGCAAGAAGCACAGAATTTCCAGGTATAAGATATACAAAAAGATGAAGAAAGAAATTACAGGAAAGAAAAATACTTACACAAGAGAAACTGTCAAAAGCTTCAAATGTAGGTTTCTGTTCATTAATAAAACAGATTCATGAAAAACATTATATAGACTGAGAAACCTTGGGCCATTTGGAAAAAGAAGTGACTGAGGAAGTGCAAAAATATAAAGAACAAAATCTAGAGATTTTTGAAAGGTATAAAATAGAAATCTGGACATGGGGAAGAGAGAAACTGGATATGGTGCAATATTTATGCAAAGTAGAAAGCCAAATTAATCAATACAAAAAACAGAAGCCTAAAAATATTCAAAGAGAAATACAGGCAAAGGCACCCAAATATGGAAAATGTCACAATGCAAAGAATAAGATTACAAAGGGGGAACACAGAACAGAAGATTGGTGTAGCTGAAGTTAAAAAAAATAGAGGCTGAAGTTATGGAATAGTTAAGTAAAAAGAGACGTCCACCAAGGCTGAGTGTAGAATCCAGTTTAATTAAAAAATAAAAACTGGTAAGCACTTTCGCGGCAGACCTGCTTTTTCAGACCATAACACAAAAATAAAATCAAAAACATTTAAATAGAACAAAACAGCCAATCAAAAACTCAATACAGAATCACATGATACTTAATGATGCAAGCCCCTCTTTTTAAGTGCTAGTTTTAAAGACACAGCATTGTTAGGACCTGGGTGCAAATTAACTATCAGATCTAAAATCCAGCACAGCTCAACCTCTTCAGTTTCATTCACAATATCCCCTTCACGTAAACCACAATCACCTTTGCTCAGCACTAAAAAGTTAAAGTGGTGGATATCTCAATTATCAGCAATGTGCTTAGCTAATGCATTGCTAGGTTTCTTATTTCGAATATAATTAGTGTGTTCAAGTATCCTCTCCTTTAATGTGCGGCTGGTCTTACCTACATAAAAACCTTCACATATTACACACCTGGCCAAATAGACTATATTTTTATCAGTACAGTCCACATAAAAATGAAATTCAATACTCCTTGATGATCAAGGATGAATAATAGATGTAACAGTCCAGATATACCTGCATGAACTATAGGGTCTACATGCATAGGTACCCCTACATTCTGAGTATACCCTTCTAGAGAGTGTCTGTAGCATAAACATTGCTTCAATGCCCTATTATTCTTGAAGGCAAACTTAGGACAGGGCCCTAATACTTTACATAAGTCAGGATCTGTCATAAGTATGGGCCAATTCTTCTTCACTATGTCACATACCATATTCATATTGCTAGAGTAAGTTAAGATGACCCTATTAGTTTGCTCTTTAACACTTAGCTCATTGTCATCCAATGGTCGTGTTATATTTCCAGAGAAGTAGGGGGTTGGTTTTAGTACTCCTAACTCCTCTAGTCTCATCAATGGCCTGTTCTATGTCTACTATTCTATAGCCTTGGTCTAAAAGTTCAACTCTAAGGGTATCTAAAGCCTTCTGTAATAATGGAGCTGCTTCAGTATGTAACCTCATAACTCTAAGTACCTAATTTTTCGACACAATTCTGGGAATATGCCTTGGGTGCATGCTTGTTTTATGAAGAATATTATTATTTTTACAAGGTTTCTTAAACATAATTGTGGATAAATTACCAAACATATCCTTGTTGACAGAAACGTCCAGAAAAATCTATACAAATATCAGAATGATGCATAATAAATTTAAGAAAGGATGTAGTGTTCTGTAAATAACCTACAAACTCTATTAACAAGTCAACAGACCTTGCCAAACAAAAAACATGTCGTTGACAAAATGCTTATAAAACTTAACATGTGTTCTAAAGCCTTCTTCATTAAAGACTAATCGCTATTCCCAATGTGCAAGCACAATGTTGGCATAAGTGTTCACACATGCGGTACCCATATCAACCTCCACATTCTGCAAAAATACTCTGATTCAAACATAAAAACTATTGACCATCAGTTCCAACACAGCACATAAGTTAGAAAAGTCACTATCAGATGTAAGAAAAAGTGAATTCACATCGAGCATTACAAATAGCAGATTCTCAAAGCTATCAAGATCTTTAGACCACATGTAAAGATCTTGCAAAAATTGCTTTGTATCTTTCAAGACAGTAATTACCAACCTCTATCTTTTGTAATATCAAATATACATCTGCATCTTCAAGCATACTGAGCATTTTATCAAGACAGATAGACTTATCTAGCACAACTAATCCCCACCTTTCTCAGCTGGTCTTATAGTTAAGTGCTGTGCTCTAGTTCATAGGTTCATAGGTTCATACTAGGCTATCTGCCCAAGGGCATTTATAAGCCTAGCCCATAGTTATTTGGCCACCCCTTTAGTTTGAATAAAACTATGCCTATTATTTTGCTGTGCCTCTGTCAAGCAGTGACACTGAAGTAATCCCTATATCTCGATCCCCATCCATTGGTCAAGATTCCTCTTGAACAAGGCCAGCTCTGCCTCACATGTACCCCACAGCATAGGAGTCTCTGGGTGATGAATCTGTCCCTCCAGCATGTTCTATTAATAACCATCAAATCTAATAGTACATGGGCGATGACCTCCCTTGATCTAGATGTGAATCCCTTCATGATCAGGTGGGCAATGGAATTTTCCTAACAACTTTAGCAACATGACCTCACTCAATCAATTCAAAACTAATCTCAGAGAATTTCTTAAGTCTCAATGGCTATGCCCATGTTCCAACCCTGACTAACTTCCCCCAGGACCATTAGTATCTAATTCCTTCTACCTCACAATTCTTTATCCAGCATTTTACTATCTCCTCAGGTATCTATGTCACCTGGCCATCTCAACAAATGTTTTCCAGACTAACAGCTTGTATACTTAGATGTTATTACTGTTGGATTTTATTTTAATGCAATTTCTTGTATATATTTAAAAACTTACACTTATGTTAATTATGGGAGCTTTTCTCCCCGGGCCTCTACTGAAAAAGGACATGTATCCAGCTAGACTAGCCCGGTCAACAAATGTAAAATAAATAAATAAATAAATAAAAAACATTATTTTTGAGTATCAGTTCCAGCACAGCACATAATAACGTAACTTTTGAGTTAGAAAAGTCACTATCAGATGTAAGAAATAATCTAACACTGTCTATCCCTTCTTCATTAGGGATCACTGTAAAAAGTGAATTCACATCGAACGTTACAAATAGCAGATTCTCAAAGCTATCAAGATCTTTAGACCACATGTAAAGATCTTGCAAAAATTGCTTTGTATCTTTCAAGACAGTAATTATAGTGTCTAGAACTGACCTTGATTGTTTTTCCACATAAATAGATATCGGCTCCGTGAGCCAACCTCTACCTGACACATTAGGATGGAAAGGGGGGCTCAGTACTATTTTTATGTACTTTTGACAAGCCATAAATTATGGGTATTCTCGGATGTTTCACCACAAAGTATGTGTATAGATTATAATCTATCAAATCTGTCATTAAGAGGTCATACAAATAGAAATTCGTTATATTTATAATGCCTGTAATTTGAAATCTTTGTAATCTCAAATATACATCTGCATCTTCAAGCATACTGAGCATTTTATCAAGATAGATAGACTTATCTAGAACAACCATCCCCCACCTTTCTCAGCTGGTCTTATAGTTAAGTGCTGTGCTCTAGTTAATTGGTTCGGGGCTTCAAATTCATTAAAATTCAAGTTATAATAGTTATCACTACTTTGCTTGGCGTAAATTCAACCTCTCAAACCATCCACACATAAATTAATAAAAGCTTCTAAAGCCACAAAGCATTATAGAAAATGAAGTCTACATCACATGTGATCACCCATTACCAACAGTTCAAAAGGTAGATGTGAGAAAACCAGATATAGTGGTCCATAAAAAGAAGACAAAAGTATCATTGATCATTGAAATCACCACACCCAGTGACTACAGTGTCTTATGTACAGAGACACAAAGTCACAAAATACCATGTTTTACAGGCAAAAATGAGGACAATGAGGAAGAAGGATACCGACAGTAGTAGAAGCAACGGGTCTTATAAAAAAATAATTTACAATTGTACATGCGTGAATGAGCATGCCTTCGTTGAAGGTTGAGCGTCGGGCTGGCGCCTCAACACCATAAAAATCTACTGCCAATCATTAGCAGACCAGAGTTCCGCTGTGGCGACCCCTAACCAGGAAAAGCCGAAAGAAGAAGAACAACAACTTAAATATATTACCAATACATGCAATGCCATATGAATTGCAGGAGGACTCAATTCTGGGCAGATTGCAGGTGCTGCTAAAAGCTTCTAGCAAATATCAGACATTAAAGCAATACTAATTTAATGAACTTTAATTATACTTTGACTTAGGGATGAGGTCTATTGCCATCATGGTATTAGAAATCCAAAAGACTTGAAGAAATTAAACCAACAAATATATCCAGATTTACTTCACAACAAACATGCACATTCCTACTTTTTCTCATAGGGAGCAAATGCCTAATATATAATATCATAAACATATTTTGCATGTAAGTAAGAAAAACACTATTACGTTTATTTCTTTGTCTCTAAATGTGGATCTTTCCACCATTTGAAATGTTATTATGTTATGTTAAAAAGTCATTAATTTGTTGTAGGAGGGCTAGAGTACAATTGTATGAAACAATATGGAATACATTATATTGGCCATTTTTTTTTATCACAACCAGACATCTGAAGTAAAGACAATTAGGAAGTGGAAAACTTCTTCCAGGAATTAGTGCCCTACAGCAAATAATTATGACAAATTAAGTTTAAATGCCTTCTGTGTAGTGTTAAGTACAAGAATACAGGGTCAGAATCCTGCACGCTTACTTCCAGAATTTCTAGTCTTTTAATTCCATCAACATCCCCAATGAGCATCCTTGCCCTCCCAAGCAAACTGATACAATAGTACTGCTTACAATTTCAGTTGCAGCTGGAGTAAGAACCTTCCTCAGACTGCAGAGATACAACTCTACACTGTTTTAAGCGATGTTTTGTTAAGCAGTATCTTTTTCTATTTAAAATACATTTTAAAGGCAGAAGAAATCTGTATACCAGATACCTGTATGATAACTCATACTGAGCACACCCATATCGATTAACTACTGGTGGTTTGGGAGTTGTTATCCACTGCAGTCCTCTCCCACCTCCAATTCCCCATCCACCCCAATACTATTACATTTTTTGGAAATACCCTCCACCCACTACTCCACATATGTACTATAACCCTTAAAGGCATAAGCTCAAAACTGTAGAAATATACACATACAAGTCCACTCCCATTCACAATAATATGTACATAACATTTAAACCAGCACTCTGTAATTAAGGTACCACATGACTCCCATGAAACAGTTCAGTAGAAACCTGCATATGTATATTATAGTGGATCTCTGTCAGACTATTGAAGTTTCAAAACTTTGAAAGTCATATGACTGGGATCATATGATCCAAGTTTTGAAACTTTGAACATTTTGAATGAAGAGTGTGGTACAGCGTGAAATGGGAAATTTACCCTTTTCCACAATGTACTGCAATCTCAAAGTTGATATATTTAATTAGCAGAGGGGCTTGCCTCCCTGCAAAAATGTTAAAGATACAATTTTCTTTTTGTGTTTTATTTTTTTTAATGTTTGAAGTTTCAAAGCTTCGATCGTATGGTCTCGGCCATTTGAATTTCAGAGTTTCAGAACTTTGATAATCTAACATAGATCCATTGTATTATATGTATATTATATTCATAACTGAAACTATCTCATTACTTTGCCAGACAAAACCTTACATTTTGGGGAAATACAAAGCGAAAGACAACTTTACTAGTTTAATACTTTTGGCTGTCTTCCTTGCACTTTAGAATAGAAGATTGAAGTAGTTGTTATTATAAAGTTCTGCTCATCCCCCATCATAAGTATAGCACTCTTTTTTCAAACCTACCATCATGTACCTCACTACCTGTTATGTTCTTCTGTCATATTTAATGTTTCTGGCATCATGTATTATTCTTAGCTACTCCTCTTCATATCATGTCCGCTTTCCTTCTCAACGTTTCCACAGACATCTTCCCAACTACAGTGACTTTTTCACACACATATATATTTAATAAAGTCTGTATAAAACCTCCTAAATTACCCTCTTTACACACTTCTACTCTACAGTTTTCCCCTGCAAAACAAGCTTTACATTAAACCAAAATTAAAACTGAAGGATCTGTTCCCTTACAGCCTCCCACCCAGCAAATGTCAGCTCTGTGAAGACATTCACCCTAACCTTGTACTATCTCTACTTATCAAATATGACCCTTCACCCTCCCCATCCTCACATCTCACCCCACACAGCATATCCAATAACAATTCATGGCTAAAGTTTCTCCATGTTAACATCAAAAGCATTGCAAACAAAATAACTGAGCTACATGACTGGCTAATCATGCACTCACTACACAATCTTATCATCTGTGAAACCTGGTTTAAACAAGGAATCAAAGATGCTGAAATGACCTCACCCCAGATACAGCATCTATAGACTCAATCATGTAGAAAAGAAGTGAAGCAGCATTGGTATAATGTTATCCAATACCTTTGAACTCTATAGCCTGGCAATCCACCATTTTTCAGGAATGCTGTAATCCTCATTTCCCTTTTCAAACTGAACACACAGCATCTATCACTACCTGATACATCCCACCATGAGACAATATCTGTGCTATGAAAGATATTCATTTTCTGGCTAACATCAAGCATCCCTTATGAAACAGCTATTCTTGGGGACCCAAACAGAGAGTTGCTCTCTTCACTACTGAGTCCCCCCACCACATAACTAAATATATTTGGCTTCTCTTAAATTATTCAAATCCCAGTTAGGTTTAATGAGCCCAATAATAAGCAAGGCTTTATGGACTGGATAGTGACCAATACTCCAAACAAGATATCATTCTCAGGTACCATGCCAGGCACACTTAGTGATCAACTCCACATCTTTGCATTTAGAAGTACTACCCATATATTCAGAAGACATCACTTTATTGAAGTGCGTTTAATATAACCAGATTTAATCCAACACATTCATATCTACTCTACAATCAAGAAATTAGAATCTACTTAGAATCATTCCTCTAGATGATGGCATACTTCTCTTTAATACAACCTTCCTTAATGTACTAAATAATCAGGCTCTGATATGAAGAAACAGAGTCAAGGATAACACTGCGCAATGGCTTTCCTTGGACACCAAAATACTCATGCATAAAGGATAAGGACTGAAAAATCTGGCAACAAATCCAACTCCACAAGATCAACAAAACTTTAGATACCTCTGCAAACTTACAAAAATAAAGTCAGGATAGATAATATCCACTACTGCTATGACACACAAAGCACTCACCATAAAAACCCAAAAGAATTCTGGGACTCCATCAAAAAACTCTTAACTCCTGGTAGATGTCAACAGCCCAGCTAATGTCCTAATATGGATCCAGACAATACTGCCACTCAATTCAGCTCCCACATCATAAACACCATTAATTCATTACTCAATAAAACTAATAATAACAGTCCACAAAATGCCTCTCAAGCCTCCAACAATTCTAGTGCCCTTTTCCTCATCTGTATCCCCACCTGTACAATAAAGAATTACCTCCTCAAATGTAAACCCACCACCATACTTACTAATAATTTGTCGGCAACTATCTCAAAATTGCTGCTGAAGCCATAGCCTATTCCCATCTCTATTCTTATAAATAGATCTATTCAAGAATCTTATGTCTCGTCCCTCTGGAAGAACTTTTATATCTTGCCTCTTTACATAGGATGCAACATCAATGAACTCTCCAGTTACAGGCCCATAGCCATTCTTTCATCCTTGTCTAAAATCCTGAGGAAATGCACCCACATTCAACTATTTAAGAATATCCTTAACAAAAATCTATTCCCTCCTACCCAGAATGATTTCAGACCAAACCACAGCACTAACACTGCATTACTCATCTTAATAAATGCCATCAATCAAAAATGCAACATAGGTTCATAGGTTAGTACTAGGCTAACTGCCCATGGGCCATTATCACCTTGTGTTTGTAAGGAACATAAACAATATTGTATCTGCATCATTCTTAGACTTTTCAAAAGCTTGTGATACGATCTCCCTTGACAAGCTACTGCTTCCAAAGTTACCTGTCAGATAGATCGCAAAGTGTGAAATAGCTAGCAAGCTACACCATTACCATGTACACCAAGGATAAATACTTGGACCTCTCTATTAGCAATTTGCTCACTGCTGTTAAACATGCTGGCCTAACCCAATATATTGGTGACTCTTCTGTTATATTCTCAGCCCAAACTTCTAATCAGCTTCAGCAACTCACTCAGGACTCCTTCACCTCCATCGAAACTTGGTTGGTCAAATCTCACCTCATTCTAAATCCAATCTCCAGCCCACACAGAAGAGCAAACTTAAGCAGTGCTGCAATTAATATAGCTGAATTCACATCCAGTAAAGCTTACTGTTTTCATCACTGCATTGCCCTTTAGCACCTTAACTGGTTAGAGCTGTCACACTACCTCACTCTCTGTCAGCTACAAGTAGCACACTGCAGTGCATCACCCTGAGAGCTGCAGCTCAACTGGCAACTCCACTCTAGTGATAAACATCCCATCATAGTACAAAAGTCCAGAAACATAGCTGGAGATATTATGTACTCCAGCCATGTCTCAAAGATCTGGAACTATATTACACTCACTATTAGAGTCACTGAAAATCTTCACATCTTCAAAATTAAACTCAATTAAAACAACTCCTCCTTAACTATTAGCTATGCTGTACTTCTCTTCCCTTCTATGCACTCTTTAAACCTACCAACTAGCACTGCCACAATAATAAGTGATGTACTTAAATTCTGTTGGACCATCTCAGCACTGAAATTGTAGCATTATTTAAACACTCCTGCAGTGCATGCTATTCTAAATATGTATTAAGTGCACTCGTATGTCATTTTCTAGTCCTCCTGGACCCAGTCGTCTGCCTTTTCTGTGCGGTAATGCCCCTGTTTCTGTCTCTCTGCTTCCACTCTGAAAGGCTTGCTACCCTAGAAGAACATCACTCTCACTGTGGTTTAAATGGACAGCCATAACTGTTCTTTCATCCTCTAAAATCATACATTTCCAAGGTACTGTGCCTGTTTATATCTCTCTGCTCCCACCCTGAAAGGCTTGCTATGCTAGAAGAACACCACTCTCACTGGGTTTAAACAGACAGCCCTAACTGTTCTTTCATCCTCTAAAGTAAGACATTTCCAAGGTTATTATCTTTAATTTACAATCTGTGTTTACTAGAGAAACACAACTGAACTGGGTCTATAGCACGGTCAACTTGCCACTTTAATTCCTTCAAATTAAACTTTCCTCTTCTAAAATTGGCCTATAGTCTAATCTACAGCAGCTCATCACTAAAATAAAAGCCTGGTGCATACAAATAAGTATTTTATATTGCCTAAAGTACTTAAGTTGTATTCATTGGCTCTTGGAATCTTGTGGTCTGGTTTCCTTCACTACCTGTCGGCCAGCCTATCAGCAGCTCGATCCTCACCCCCTTCATAGCTACAGAAGTGAGGTTACTAATCCCCCTACAGAAACTGCCATTTTCAAATGCCCTAGTGCTTCTGGACCCAGTCGGCCGCCTTTTCAGCTCCGTATGTAACTACTGCTGTTTCTAGGCTTATTATTTTTGTGTAAGCACTTGTGACTGTACCAGCCAGAAATAGTGTTGTTGAAACTAACTGGAATGATTTTATGCTAAGGAACATAGTGAAGTTAAGGGTAGAAAGTTTTCTTAAACTGGTCTATTGCACTGTAGAAAGCTATGGCTTTCTGTTCGCTGCTTAACTGATTTTAAGTCTAGACACCAATGTAGTGATTGATAGTATTTGTTTTGTTAAACTGTAGAGTTTCCATAGTCTGGCAACGTGTGTTTGTTTTTCTGTTACATATGTGCTAAGCAACTTTAAATGCCACAAAAACATGTTGCTATGCTAAAGAATGGTAATTGCCACCTCTATTTTGCTGTGTAAACTGCTGAGTTTATTTGGTTGTGTCTAACATGATACCTAGTTACTGGTACTGACTACATAATGTATTTTAAGTCTGTTGGTAGACATTTTTGTAGTGGGCAGTTGTACTAACTATTATATCCTTTCCCAGGTACTGTCCCTGTTTCTATCTCTCTGCTCCCACCCTGAAAGGCTTACTATGCTAGAATACCACCACTCTCACTGCTTTTTAAACGGACAGCCCTAACTGTTTTTCCATCCTCTAAAATCAGACATTTCCAAGGTTATTATATTTAATTTACAATCTGTGTGTACTAGAAAAACACAACTGCACTGGGTCTGTAGCACGGTCAGCTTGCCATTTTAATTCCTTCAAATTAAACTTTCCTCTTCTAAAATTGGCCTATAGTCTAAGCTACAGCAGCTTATCACTAAAATAAAAGCCTGGTGCATACAAATAAGTATTTTACATTGCCTAAAGTATTTATGTTGTATTCACTGGCTCTTGGAATCTTGTGGTCTGGTTAAGCCCCGCTCTACTTGCCCTCGCTGTTCTCGGGCTCCCTCTGCACCCCTCCATGCCCCCTATTCCCACCCGCCCCCTGCAATGCTGAATTTATACTACTATAGCCACATTCTCTGTTATCTACCCAACCATCTACTCACACATCACAGAAGAGTTTTCTCCTTCTGTAAGCCAATCCTCCATCTCTCTATATAGAATCCTCCCCACCACAACTAGCTGTAAAATGTCCCGCCTATTTGCATCTTTACCAACAAAAAACTCACTAATATTTAGCTCTGATGCTTGTTTTCTACCTCCTCAGCACCTATGAAAACCAGTACTACCTAGGATTCTATCACCCAAAATTGCCACTGTGTGTGGTGTGGTGTGTGTGTGTGTGTGTGTGTGTGTGTGTGTGTGTGTGTGTGTGTGTGTGTGTGTGTGTGTGTGTGTGTGTGTGTGTGTGTGTGTGTGTGTGTGTGTGTGTGTGTGTGTGTGTGTGTGTGTGTGTGTGTGTGTGTGTGTGTGTGTGTGTGTGTACACTCAAATAAATTAGCATCACTATTGTTATGTATGGATATTTTGAATCATCTCTTCAAAGCCAATAAAAGCACAATGTCTAAATCCACTGAATTGATAGACAGAACACATATAGTGCAGGTTTCAAAGCCAGATAACACTTTCTTTTGACCTGGCCAAAGCATATCACAGAAACCACACTTAAGCATTGTTGACAAACTCAAGGTGTTAGGTATAAACCCTTATGTCACCCGATGGATATCCAGCTGGCTCACAGATGGGACCCAGAAAGTTGTAATTGGGGAGTCCACCTCCATAAAGAGGCCAATTACAAGTGGAGTTCTTCAGGGTAAGTCCTGAGACCACTCCTGTTTGGCATTTTCTTATCTGACATTAAGGCCAATATCAATGGCCTTTGGCTGACTAAATTTGCAGATGATTGCAAATTAGGAGCAGTCATAGAATCCCCTACTGATACAAATGTCGTCCAGGAAGGGCTGACACTGACAAGTAACTGGTGTCAGAGCCATAGACTGAAACTAAATGCCAAGAAATGCATCCTTTGTGAAGTCATCCACCTACAGTAACTATCATATTGACAACACACCCCTAAGAGTCGACCCAGTAGTTAGGGACTTGGGGACACATATAGATAGTAATTGGCCTCTGACCATCATGTGTCTATAGTAGTGAGGAAATTATTCTAGTTGTGCAATTTATAAACAAAGGTATGCCATTTAATTCCAAAAAGTCATTGTTCAACTGTATTTGACATTCATCAGACCTATTATTGAGTACAATACCCCCTTTGGTAAATACCTAACCAGGCACATCAAGTAACTGGAATGACTAAAGAAGTTCCTCACTAAAAGAATACAGGGCATAAGTAGTGTGTCCTATGTATACTCCCTCAAGGCTCTATGCCTGAAGTCTGTCTCCTACAGGCTGTTGATGGGAGATCTATGCCTGGCATACAAGGCATTGTCAGAGACCACACTAATGGACCCCCTGCATATTCGTAAAAAAACAGCACCAGAATTACCTATTCTAAAAACTTAAACCTTGCCTGTGATATAAAAAGGACTGCTGTAGAGACAGGTATGTATCCCAGAGACTACCCCTTTTCTGGAACAAGCTCCCCATCCACGTGAAGCAGAGTTCCTCCATAACCGAATTCAAGTGTAATTTGGACAATTGGATTGGGAACAGGAAATTCATCCCTGGTTTGGCACATATGTCTCTATTGGACACAGGCAGCCTGTAAATGGTTCATCTTCCAGGCCCCTGCTTGTAAATGCTTCATCTTCCAAACCTCTGCTTACTCTTATCAAAGGTACCAGAACTTGTCAGAAATGTATGGTTAGGCTTATGTCTTTGTGGTTGTTAGCCTAGTGTATTTACTATGAAACGTATGAACCATGAACCTGTAAACTCAAATTTAGCTACATTATCTGGCCAAGAACTGTGAAAGGCACTCAAAATGTAAAAAAAAAAAAGTAACATGCACATGAAATGAAAACCATGAGCCCCACAAACAGGAAATTAAGTTGTTTAAAAGGAGACAAGAAGTGAATAACAAAGCAAAAGCAGTCCCCACAGCAGCAGGAAGCAATCACAATGACTCAGGAGTCAAACACACACACACACACACACACACACACACACACACACACACACACACACACACACACACACACACACAAATGCAAGTAGAAAAACTATTTCAGACATTGACCAAAGAGGGAAATTTGAAAATGTAATACAGAGAAGTAGCACACTACATGAATACAAATGCATATTGACTCACTCAAGCCTAAAAGCCCTTTTTGTACACTTCCAGTTCACACCCATACCACATTATGGCGTCCAAGACTTTTTAGGGTCTGGCCATCCTTAACTAAGTGATTTGCCAACTAATAATAGGCAGTATGGAGACCCTGGAGAGGTGGAGATATGCTCTAGACAGAAGAGGAATGAAGGTCAGCAGGACTAAGGCAGAATATGTGTGTGTGAATGAGAGGGAAGATAGAGGAATGGTGAGGATGCAAGGAGTAGAGGTGGCGAAGGTGGATGAGTTTAAATACTTGGGATCAACAGTTCAGAGTAATGGTGAGTGTGGAAGAGAGGTGAAGAGAGTACAGGCAGGATGGAGTAGGTGGAGAAGAGTGTCAGGAGTGATTTGTGACAGACGAGTACCAGTAAGAGTGAAAGGGAAGGTCTACAAGAGGGTAGTGAGACCAGTTTTGTTATATGGGTTGGAGACAGTGGCATTGACAAAAAGGCAGGAGATAGAGCTGGATATGGCAGAGTTAAAGATGTTAAGATTTGCACTGGGTGTGACTAGGGTGGACAGGATTAGGAATAAGTATATTAGAGGGTCAGCCCAGGTTGGAAGGTTTGGAGACAAAGCCAGAGAGGCAAGATTACATTGGTTTGGACATGTGCTGAGGAGGGATGCTGAGTATATTGGGAAAAAGATGCTAAGGATGAAGCTACCATGTAACAGGAAAAGAGGAAGGCCTAAGATAAGGTTTATAGATGTGGTGAGAGAGGACCTGCAGATGGTTGGTGTGACAGAGCAAGATGCAGAGGACAGGAAGAAATGGAAACAGATGATCCGCTGTGGCGACCCCTAACGGGAACAGCTGAAAGAAGAAGATGATTCAAAAGGGTAAAGAATTATGTTAGTTTAGGATGCCCTGCAGTGGAAAAATCAATCTTTGTTTGACACTGATTATTCATATTTTCAAATTTATGTTCATATTTTCATAACTGAAAGACCTACAGGTTATTGAGGTGTTTGGTGTAAACACCAGTGTGGGAATCAGGACAATTCACTGCCAGTGATGGTTTATATCACACTATACTGGAGATATTGCTAGTTGTTTGGCAGCAATTATGAAAATAGTTCCATATGTATTTAATGACTCAAAAACAAGTGACTTACATATTGTTGCATGACAGTAAGTGAAACCTTACACAGTGCTGAAGAAAACTGTCTTTTGACATTTGCACTATAAGTTGCACATCTTGAGAGATATCCAGTATTATTTGTTTGGCTAATTACACAATTAAGCATATGTATTCATATTTATGTAAATATCTTAATGAATTGCACCTATAAAGACTTTATTGTTGTCATGTAACAAGAGTATTTTAACAATACTTGTCTAGCTGGTACTGTTTTCAAGATATGAAAATATGTGAAAATTTAACAAAAAGTATAATTTGGGTTTTTGTGCATTATAATATATTGAGTATTTATGGACATGCCTATGAATGCACCAACTATTTTCATATGTAAAGAATACTTGTTGCTGATAACATTGCTATTTGTTCAGTTTTAATGGCTTTTATTTTTCACAAAATATTTATATTTGTTCATCTTATGCTTTTTAAGTTTATTTTTCAGAAAATGCTCTGGAATGTAAGATGTGTGTAGGCTACTAGAGCTGCAGTATTCCACACCACATAGGTGTTAATGAGTTAAAATAGAAACAGTTACACACACAAACACACACACACACACACACACACACACACACACACACACACACACACACACACACACACACACACACACACACACACACACACACACACACACATTCTTATAGAAACCCAATTAAATAGAGGCAACAATCATGCCATCATTAGAACTATCATATAAAATAACTAAGGAATGATAATGACGTTGAGGAGAATTACTGCTTACATGCGTGTGTTTTTCAGATCTTGGGAGTCACCACCAAAATATTATGATGAAGCAAGCATGTCCTCTGCTAAACCATCTTAAAAATGATGGAGCCTTACTGATTGCATTCCTGGCAGTTAATGCAGAAGACTAAAGCTCTGATCTGTTTATGAGCTGTTTCTTTTGCCAAGGGTACAGGTTTTTTTTAGGAATAATCCCTTTTAAACGGAAAGGAAACTAAATGTATGTATTATTGAAATTGTTAGCTATGGCTATCATTAGCATTGCTGTTTTTACTATAGTTGTTACCGTTGATGCATTGAGCATTACATGCATAGTGCTTTTGTTACTGTGTCTTTGATTACTTTTATTAATTCTACCTTTTATATACTGCTAAGTAATAATCTTGTTATTTTCCTGGCATATCATGTAATGGCATGTACTAAAATATTGAAAATGGAGGGCATAGAGCCATACCATTTAAAGGATGTGTTCTGGCTTCAACAAAAGGCATGCAATTAAGTTTTTTTCCCTAGTAGAAATGCCTTTGGAATGTTCAGAAACATGTGCTACATGAGCCTGCAACGCAGGACACCATCTGCTAAAAGTCTGCCTAACAGACTCTAAATTGAATATCTCTCTCCAGCACAGACCATAAGGTATCTTCAACAAATAAAACCACTGAGCTGATACATGAAACTATATACCATTCTGCTTCTCAGGTATTAAGGTATCCAGAGGTCAGAAAGGAGTGTTAAACTCACCAGATGTAAAGAAAGTTATCTATGCAATCCCCTCCTTTTCTCGATGTATTGTTAATTAAAGAGATGATGTACTGTGGTAAGATCATCATAGTCCATGCTGGTGTGAACGATTTCAGCCGTACCCCTCTGGACTATATGAAGAGAGACATGACTGAGCTTTCAGATTATGTGTCTCAGGCAGGTATGTCCCCAGCCTTAAGCAGCATTTTACCTTCACCTAGGATGATGCCTCACTACAAACAGAAAATGATTGACGTCAGTAATTGGCTTAGTCCTTGGTGTCATTCTAAGGGGATCCAGTATTTGTCAGCTTGGGATGACATGATCAAAAGACCTCGATGCTTTGCCGGAGATGATCTTCATCTTTCACCTTTGGGATTCCGGCTACTGGCCAAGGCTCTTGCCACCCCCATAGTGCCTTTTTATGCAGTGTCTCAAGGACAAATTCCCAACATAAAAACTCCATCTAAAAACAACCTCAAGATTATCCTGCAATCCTCACCTTGGAAGATGCAGACATTTGTGCAGTCATGGAGACTTGGTTCAAGGCTGTAGAGAGCACCCCACCCCAGCCATACCAGGTTACACATCCTTCCACACGTTCAGACCACAAACTGAAGGTGAGAAAACTAAAGGAGGCAGTGGATCAATATTCATTAAAGATAAATACACCTCCAGATTGGAGATACTTCAGGTGCAATTAACTATTGGTAGGACACCTATTTAAGTCATTCCCAGCTACAGGACCCCTTCCTGAATCAGGACACCCACTCTGCTTATTTGGATCTACCTGAGTTTGTCAAGATACAGCCAAACACCAAGGTTTTGGGTGACTTTAACTACCCATCCATTGACTGGGTAAATTACTCATACACAAACTCACTTGCCCAAAGGTTCCTCAACTACATTAACTTCAATGGCTTGGACCAGCTGGTTGACACTCCCACAAGGGGTGCCAACATCCTGGATCTGGTGCTTACCAATGAGGGGGCCACTGTAACACCCCCATTGTGAGGTCTTTCCTGGTGAGATCTGAACAAATCAGTCTCATTCAAAGTAACTATCAAACCTGCCCCCCTCAGCAGCAACTAAACTAAAAAACGTCTCCAAAGCAGATTATAACCTCTTACAGGATGCTATAAATAGCTTCACTGCACCTCAGCCTTCAGAGGGAACTGACAATTATGCCACGCTTTACACCAATGCTTTTATACAAATACCTGTATAACTGCATTGACTCGGTTGTACCAAAACAAGCTCCTCAAGGAAGAGCAAACCTGCCTGGTGGACAACTGCCATCAACAGGCTTTAAAATAAGAGGAAGAATTGTTATCTAAGAGTAAGAGGGAGCTAGTTCTAAACTGGAAACTCTCCCTCATCAGCTTAAACAAAGAAATAAGATTTCTTGTGAAGTCCAACTTCAGATGACCAGAACTGCTATACATAGGCAAAGATACAGACCCCATGACCATAAAGACTCCCAACAAATACAATAGCTGCAGTTAAAACGCTTTATTCGGACTAAGCTCTTTCATCCTGCTTAACAGGATTTCTTCAGAGTCAAAAGTCAATCATTAAAATATTGCTTATATAACCTAAAGTCAATCAACTAATTATTAAATCAACCAAGATAGAATATTTAAAGGGCTAGCTACAACAGTAAGCAGACATTACATCTAAAATAGAAAAATAAAAATGCATGACATATCAATTAAAAAAACATCAAAAACACATAATTAAAAACACATTTTCAATAAATATGACAAATATACATAAAACACTCATCTAAACAATAGGTAGAAAGACAAATAAAATATGAAATATAAAATATCAACCTCAAGCTCTAAGCTGTAAAATAGGTTTTAAAGGGATAACGTCATTTATATCTAAGGGCTAGTAGCATTTAACATCAACTGCCACTTTACTTCTCTTTCTTCAAGCATAAGTTGATGGTCGCCACCCCTGGGATTAAATTATCTCTCTTGCTACCTATTTTTTAGATGAGTGTTTTATATATATGTGTCATATTTATTGAAAATGTGTTTTTAATGATGTGTTTTTGATTTTTTTTAATTGATATGTCATGATTTTTTTATTTTTCTATTTTAGACATAATGTCTGCTTACTGTTGTAGCTAGCCCTTTAAATATTCTATCTTGGTTGATTTAATAATTAATTGATTGACTTTATGCTATATAAGCAATATTTTAATGACTGCCTTTTGACTCTGAAGAAATCCTGTGAAGCAGGATGAAAGCACTCAGTCCGAATAAAGCATTTTAACTGCAGCTATTGTTGTCTTTGTTGGTAGTCTTTATGATCCTGTGGTCTGTATCTTTGCCTGTGTATAGCAGTTCTGGTCATTTGAAGTTGTAGTTTGGTTTCGGGGCCGCAACCTGTGTGTGTTTTTTAGTTCTTGTGAAGTCCTCCTCACTAAGGACAACCATAAGGTGTTCTTTAGTTACAGCCGTAACCTAAAAGGAAAGGTGCAGATCTGTGCCGAACAGGTAGTTGATACTGAAAAATTATATTGCTCTGCTTACTGCTTACTTGCTTGCTGTTTACTGCTGAATCAGAGACACAGCTCTCTGCTGCATAACATCTGTAGTAGTCTGTTTAAAGCAGCCTTTCAAATTGCATGCTGATGAAGAAATATATTTTTTTATATAAGCACAGCACAGTTACAGATATTTTATTTTATAAACGTAGTCTGTAGTCAGTCAGATTTGTAGCATATATTTTTACAAAGTTTCTTCATTACAGATATGAATGATGACTTCTGCAACCTTCTTTCTTTCTCTCCCTTTCTCTGCTACAATAGTGTCCTTTGTGATTTAAGCACTTTTGCTGATGTGAGGACGCCATTTTGAAGGAAACATCTGTATAAACTGTTCCTGGAAAAAAAACACGTGTTTGCTGAATTTATAAAAAGGATGTCTGTTAATAGATATTTTGTTCTACAACATGAGACAAAATCATGTAATGCTTTGCAGACCATTCTGTGAAAATATTTATCAGTTATGAGCTGTGTCTGTTTTAACTCTGTATATAGCAATTGTAGTAATTCAGTTCTGACAGACTACGTGTGGTTTGTATAAAAAAAGTTATCTGTAACTACTGCTTATAGCTGCAAAAATATATTTCTTTATCAGTGTGCAATTTTTTTGGGTGGCTTGGTGCTTTAAACAGACTACAGATGGAGTCAAAATGTGTCTTGTGATTCAGAAGTAAACAGCAGCAAGAGACGTGTCTCTTAAGAAGAGAAGACTTCAAATCACACAAGCAAGCAGCAGCAGTAAGCAAAGTAAGCTTTTTTTTTTCAGATACCACATGTAGTGAGCCTGTGGATATAGCTAACCTATTGGCTGACAGATTCTGTGAAAACTTCATTCCCCTGTCCCCACCACACGTACTTTATGACATTCCACCACCTGTCCCCTACCTTCTATCTCTAAAGAGCAGGTCATAAATGCCCTCTCTAAGGTCAAAAACACAGCATCTATAGGACCTGACAACATCCCAGGCTACATCCTACATGGGCTCCAACAAGAATTAGCCACACCATTGAGTACTCTTTTCAATCACAAACAAATAAATCCAGCTTCAGAAAGGTGTGTAGGTAGAGATTGGTGCATCACAAACCAAACACCAAATGCAACAAAGTCTTGAAATAAATTTTAAAAACTTTAATAATGTGAAATCAGCGTTTCAACTCTTTTCAATCACAGTCTAAGCACCTGCTTCATCCCAGCTGAATGGAAAATGGTCACAGTTATTCACTTGCACAAAGGTGATGCTTCCACTGACCCCAGGAACTATAGATCTATTAGCCTGACTAGCTTTATCTGCAAGGCTATAGAGCAAATCATTATGTACTTTAACAACAAAGATATAGGTAATTGCCAAACACTTGACCCCACTCAGTTTGGATTTGTCAAATGGAGATCATGCCTGTTAAACCTGGTGGACTTCTTTGAGACAGTCACCAAGACCCTGGATGAGGGGAAATCTGTGCATACAGCCTACTTAGACTTAGCCAAGGCTTTTGACACTATCCCCCACTCAGGCATAACTGACAAACTCACCCAGCTAGGTATCAACTCTTATATCGTTAGATGGGTCACTAACTGGCTCACTGATAGAACACATATGGTCAAAATAGGGTAATCCACCTCCAACAGCAGACCTGTAACCAGTGGTGTTCCACAGGGATCAGTCCTGGTACCTCTACTGTTTGGAATCTATTTCTCCAAAGTAGAAGCAAAAATTAAAGGTCTGTGGCTGACAAAGTTTGCTGATGACTGCAAACTGGGACCAGTCATAGAATCTCCAAATAATGTCAACATCCTACAAGAGGGTCTTACACAAACAAATGACTGGTGCCAAAGTCATGACCTTCAGCTCAATGCAAAAAATGTATTATCATCCCTTTTGTTAGGAGTGATGTTTCTACTAACGACCACATCAATAACAATACCCTAAGTATGCACTCAGTGGTGAGAGAGCGGGGCAGACAGGTTGACAGAAACCTTACCTTTGATCACCATGTCTCCACAGTGGTAAGAAAGGCATTCTATATTGCTCATCTCATAAGTATTGGCATTGCCTCCAGAAAAAATAAGTTATAACCTCCCTGTACTCT
This sequence comes from Protopterus annectens, assembly GCF_019279795.1. NCBI lineage: Eukaryota > Metazoa > Chordata > Ceratodontiformes > Protopteridae > Protopterus > Protopterus annectens. The sequence continues at coordinate 382,555,015 of NC_056732.1, read as the reverse complement.
TCCCTTATCAGGCCAATAACTGAGTACAATGCCCCTTTTGGTATGAACCTTTCTAAGCACCTGCAGGAATTGGAGAGACCACAACGGTTCCTCACAAGGAAAATTCTAAGTCTTCAGCATCTGTTGTATGTGGATCACCTAAAATCACTGTCACTTTATTCTGTTTCATACAGACTACTCAGAGGCGATCTCTGCTTTGTATATAAGGTAATCTGTGCCCCTACTTTATTGGAAATGCTGCATATCCACAAGTCAAATGGTACACGGGTTACTTGCTCTAAAGACCTTAACCTGGTATGTGACATTAATAAAACCTGCTGGAGGGACAGATTTGTCTCCCAGAGGTTACCACACCTTTGTAACAGACTTCCACTACATGTCAAACAGAGTACCTCATTGGCCCTCTTCAAATGCAATCTGGATGATTGGATGGGTAACCGTAAATTCATCCCGGGTGCTCCACCTGTGTCCCTCTTGGACAAGGGCAATAGGTGCTACTTGTGGAAATAAGGGTAGAACCTGGCTAGGCTTGTAAGGGCCCTAGGGCCTTTAGCCTAGTAACTTCCTGTGATCCTATGATCCTAAGATAAACAAGTCTACTTTATTTGCTCGATGTCCGAGAATATTGAATACGATATTCTCTACACGAGTACACCGAAAGTGCAAAACTTCAGAAATGTAAACGGAAATATCCATAGGTGGAGATTTCCATTTACTTCAATGTAGTGCGATCTCGGAATTGGTATATTTAAGTAGCGGGGGGTGTGGGGGGGGTGCAGGGGGGCTTGCCCCCTTCCTACACTAGTTTACATTTTTTTTTGTGTATTTTTTTTTTTGGAATTCGATTGTTTAATAGTTCGATGTATATGGTTTGATCCATGTGCATTCGTGCTATTAAACTTTCGAGGTCTTAAAGTAGACCCAGATAAACAACTATGGCAATGGCTGGACTTCATCAACTGCAGAGACAGGAAAAAAAAAAGAAACTCCAAAATCCTCTTTGTCCTCGAAATATATATACTGCAATGGAACTGAACTCAGTCAATCATTATGGAGTGATTTCTGTTCAGTCAGACTTGGAAAGAAGTCAGAAACTTCAGACTTCTTCTGACTTCCAGATATTCATCTTCTTGCTCCAGTCATACATGCCTGCTGTTTGATGCCAGCTATCAAGCAGACACTGTAGGGGCCCTGCTAAAGGCTTGACATAGATTTCTACACTTTAAAAGTAACCAAAGACTGTGATATTGGATCTTGTCAACTGTGGGACTAGCAAATCCAACAATTGTAGATCCATTCTCATTGTGGGAAAGTGGAGTGTGACAGACAGGAACACTTAACCAGGACTCCATGGAACTCCACTGAACTGGATGTAGCCTACAAGAAGAGTCAGAAGAGGTGCAAGGAATCATCAATTTTATGGATCTCCCAAAGAGAGAGAGAAAGTGGATAGAGAATGCAGAACTATTTCACCATGCTTTCAAAGACCAAAGGAGTCTTAAATATTTTTGAAATGGACACTGACTAATTGGGCCTCACTATAATGCCAGGGACTACTGTAAGTAGTTTAATGTTTTTCTGACTTTCACGCTGTACAGCAAGTTATTCTCACCCACAGACATGGGTCGCTTATAATATAAAGCACTACATCCCATCCTAGTTGTTCTGATAGTATATGTGGGGGCTCATCTAGGATAAGCTAATTAAAACAGCAAGAAAGAATTGGAAATAATAATTTTAACCTGTGCATGCACCTTGCAATTGTATAACAATAGAATGGATTCCTAGTTGGCAAATAACTGTTCTAGAATATTGTAAGAGTTACATTGTCTTGTTTTAAATTTTGTTATTTTTGCAGTCAAGTTTTAGATAACATGGCTAACCTTTCTGCAGCTGTGGAGATTGGTCAGGAGAATGCAAACCAGTAGGCTGCATACATTCCCACAAGGGACCCTGAGCCAATATTGTGTTGATCCCCACATTTGGAAAATGCAGCAGTCACTGATGTGAGAATTAAATACTAGTTTTCGTTTTCCCTACAACCCCTATAGAATGAGAGGAAGATATAGAGATAGAAAGGCTAAGAGATGATAACAGATATCTATCTCTAAAAGATATCTATCTGTAAAAGTGCAGAAGTATGACTCAAACTGCAGATTGAAATGTGTGAAAGTCTTTGTCACCATAAAAACATGCTGCTAGTTCAGATTAGATATTTGTGATCTTGCCTTTTTAGAAAGGAGCCACGTTTTAGAGGTATTCAGTGTAATATGATTGTCTAAAGAACTGGCAGATCAGTTGGCATAATGTTTAAGGTATCCAAAAACAACAGGAGGACACAGGATAGGTTCCAGGTTATAAACCTTTAATCAGGCACAAGGGCTTGCACATCTGCTTCTTCAGGTGCTAAAAACAAATTGAAACCAGTCATACTTTTAAACATTGCTGAATCCATCACATGGCAATTCATCACATGCTATATACATTCCATTACTATAAAATATTAAAACTGTGTAGTAACCACAGAATAACTAAAAGTTCAAAGAAAATCCTAAAATTTATATTTTTTATATATTTTGTGCAATATAAACACACATTATTAAAATACATATTCTTAAAAACAGCTACTTTACCTATGTAGAGGTCTGGCCTTTAACTTTGGTCTCAGTGGTATTTGTTAATTGAGACCATGTCCCATATCAGCACTGAATAAAGCTATCCATCTAGCTGCCAGTTCCTCTTTTTTATTGCATGTGTCCCCCCCCCGAAACTCACAAAACTTCTAGCAATGGCCATAAATTTAAATTCATGTTGGCTATTAGTATTCAAAACATGTTTGGCCTGGGGATTACTTCTGCTTTGTTTACCTATGTGATAAATGTGTTCTCTAATCCTCTCCTTAAGTGTGCAGTCTGTTTTCCCAGTATAAAATTTCTTAGGTATTACTATGTGCTGTGTATCACATGTAGCTTGTACTTTAAATTTATATAGCCGGTCCTGATCCGGATGCAAAAATTCATTGCTTATATCTATATACCCACAATATAAACATTTGCCACAAGGTTTAGTTCCCATTCCACCCATAGGTGTTTTCTTTTCTCTGGATACACATAAACATCTTTTCAAGGACTTTTGATTTCTAAACAAAAATTTAGGTTCATTGTCTATCCATTTTGTGACCGCCTTATCAGTGGTCAGTATCCCCCAATGTTTACGTATAATGTTTATATAAGACCCGACATCACTAGAAAAGCTCAATGGCACTTTTAACTTAGGCATGTCACCACTGGTTTCTTTTTCCTCAGACCATCTATCCAAATAACAAGGTCTAGCCTTAGTATGTCACAAGTTAACTACGTCTTGTATCTGTTTCTGTATATCTCTCTCCCCATAACCTCTGGCCAGTAATTCATTCCTCATATTATTCAACTGTTGATTGAAATCTGCATCCCTCATGATCAACCTAGATGCTCTGAAAACCTGATTCCTAATGACATTGTCAAACACATAGGTAGAGTGCTTACTTCCTCTCTTTAAAAGATGGTTAACATGACATTCCTTCCTGTACAAGCATGTATATATGCTCCCTTTTTCAATATTTACTTGAACATCCAAAAAGTTTATTCTCTCATATGAAACGACAGATGTAAACCTTATAAAAGTAGTGGTTGCATTCAAGTACATAAGAAATTCCGAGAACTCCTCTTTTGCTCCAGCCCATAAAATAAAAAGATCATCTACAAATCTACGAAAAAACAAAACATTGTTTTGATATGGGCCACTCAATAAATACTCATGTTCCCATACAACCATGACAGCATTGGCGTAGCTATTGGCACAAGATGTGCCCATAGCTACGCCATTACGCTGCCAGTATAGGTCATCACCAAACAGAAAAACATTATTTTCTAAGACAATGCTCAGTAAATTCATAATTAATATAATTTTACTTTTAGAGAAATCAAAATACATTTCCATAAACCTAGTTAAACTTTCCAACCCAATCATATTAGGTATAACTGTAAAAAGAGAGACTACATCAAGTGTTGCCATAAGAAAACCTTTAGTAGGGTTGTTATTGTTGAAAATGTGAAGATCTCTCAACAACTGTTCCGTATCTCTAAACACATGCTCTATTAAAAGTGGCCTCAAACTCTTTTCAATAAAAATGGATGCCAGTTCAGTGCACTAGTTTCTACCAGACACTATAGGCCTTATGGGTGGGTCAATAGTGCTCTTGTGTAGTTTAGGCAAACCTTGAATAATAGGTGTAGTGGGTGAGGTAATCATAAAATAATATAATAGACTATTGTCTATTATGCCATTCGAAAACATATCTTTTAATTGCTTATGCACTTTTTCTATGAACAACTTAACCCTGGCAGAAGGCAACTTCTCATTAAAAACATCTTCCTTCAGCATGTGTAACATAATGGAATCATATTTACTTTTATCCATAATAACTATAGGCCCTCCCTTGTTGGCAGGCCTAATTACTATTGTGCCATTCTTCTGTGAACCTAGTAAAGCTTCATGCTCTAATTTTGTTAAGTTATAAGACTTTTGCCCCTTGTAATCTTTCGGCCTATTATAATCATTCAATTTGTGTACATCCTCTATGCACATTTTTTCAAAAGCATTGACTAATGGGTTAACTGCAGGCATAAATATGCTAGTTTTTTTACAAACATTACTACCTTGCATTTGTGTAGTCTCTGTATGATTAAACTGCATTTTTAACATCAAATTATGTGTAAATATCTTTATATCAAATATGACATCTGCAAAATCAGACCTACCAGTAGGTATAAAAGACAGTCCTTTTTGTAACAAATTAAACTCATCTTCAGACAGGACATGACTGCATAAATTCCACACTAAGTCTTTCTTTGGTTGAAAAATGCTTTCTTTATATTGTATGGCATCTTGTTCAACCCATAGTGTTTTCTCTTGTTCCTGCTCCTACTGTGACCTCTGCTCTACTGTTTTAAAGCAGGTAGCTTCTGTTCTTTTATAGGTGGCAGTAAATTCAAAGGCTGCATGCCTCTGTTCTCTAAAAAATCACTGTTGGCAGAGTGGGCCGTGCCTTGCTTCTCAATAGGATTGAAATCTGTTGTTTCTTCAGCTACATTATGAATTTGTGCTACAACTTGCACTGTCTTTCTCCTAGCCCCTAGTTCCTTCACTATGACATTTTGATTGACTGCTGAAGGCAAAGAGGCAGAATTAAGCAGAACACCAGTTTCCCTGCCTTGTGCTGTATTATTCACAGTCTCTTGTATTCTTGGCCAAGTAAAAACATGGCCAAGGTGAAAATCAGTCCTGTCTCTCTCCAGTTTGCTTAATTTTGTTTTTAAGAGTTTCCTTTCATAAGCAGCTACTGAATCAAACACCGCAGGCATGTGTCTATCCACCATAGCAGCACCAAATTGATTCAGTAGTTTATTGTATAAGGTGCTAATGGTAGAACTTATGTTTTTCACCTCATTATCTGCAGCAGTTATAAGCAGTGTCAGATAGCCCAAACTAGTATTTATAGTGAGTTTCTGCAATTCACTCAGAAACATGGAATCATTAGGTACATGTGAAGGCATTTTTAAAATATGTAGCCCACGTGGTATAATGCCTTCTTTTACACAAATTTCAAGATGAAAAGATACTGGTTATGTTTCAATTTAAATAATTCCTTTTCTAAATTAAGTAAATGACTCTTGAACAGAATAACATCCACAGTATGGTCCTCACCTCTTACATCCTCAGGAACAGCGGATAACAACGGATTCATTTTCTTAGTAAAATTGTTCACAGAAGTGTCTACCTCAGTCTTCAAAGCAGTATGCTCTGAAGAAGGGGTGTAGTCCAATTCAATTAACTCATCATTGTCAGCCATGTCCATGCAACTCCGAGTGATACAAAGAATAATAAAAACCAGCAAGAACAATAAAAGACAGACATTTGCAGGTCCTTGAGTATCCAAAAACAACAGGAGGACACAGGATAAGCTCCAGGTTATAAAACTTTAATCAGGCACAAGCACTTTCACATCTGCTTCTTCAGGTGCATAAAAACAAACTGAAACTAGTCATACTTTTAAACGTTGTTGAATGCATCACATGACAACAATTCATCCCATGACTATATACATTCCATTACTATAAAATATTAAAGCTGTATAGTAACCACAGAATAACTAAAAGTTCAAAGAAAATCCTAAAATGTATATTTGTTATATACTTTGTGCAAAATAAACACACATTATTAAAATACATATCCTTAAAAACAGCTACTTTACCTACGTGGAGGACTGGCCTTTAACTTTGGTCTCAGTGGTATTTGTTCATTGAGACCATGTCCCATATCAGCTCTAAATAAAATAAAATTTATGGCCATTGCTAGGAGTTTTGTGAGTTGGGGGGGACACATGCAATAAAACAGAGGAACTAGAAGCTAGATGGATAGGTTTATTCAGAGCTGATATGGGATATGGTCTCAGTGAGCAAATACCACTGAGGCCAAATTTAAAGGCCAGACCTCTGCATAGGTAAAGTAGCTATTTTTAAGAATATATATTTTAAAAATGTGTGTTTATATTGCACAAAGTATATAAAAAATATACATTTTAGAATTTTCGTTGAACCTTTAGTTATTCTGTGGTTACTATATAGCTTTAATATTTTATAGTAATGGAATGTATATAGCCATGTGATGAATTGTTGTCATGTGATGCATTCAGCAATGTTTAAAAGTATAACTGTTTTCAATTTGTTTTTATGTACTTGAAGAAGCAGATGTGAAAGCGCTTGTGCCTGATTAAACTTTTATAACCTGGAACTTATCCTGTGTCCTCCTGTTGTTTTTGGATACTTTGCTGTAGCTTTGCTGTGGACACAAGGACCTGCAAATGAGTGTTTTTTATTGTTCTTGATAATGTTTAAGGTGTTTGCCTCCCATGCACAAGTTACTAAGTTTAAGCCTGACCTCCAGTCAATGTCTGTTTGGAGTTTGCATGTCCTCCCTGTGTCTCTGTGGCATTCTTCCCACTTCTGAAAAACATACTGAGTGCTTCCATCTCAAACTCATCAATGAAAGGAGCTGTGGGCAGCAGCACAAACCCTACATGGTTCCCTATGAGGGAAGAGTTGTACAGACAAACCATGTTGGCATCTACTGAAATGTGCAGTATATTCAAGTTAGGAGAACATGGATAACAGACTGAGTCCTGCGGCAGGGATAGCCACTCAGTGGTGTAAAATATGTCTCTAGGTGACTTTGTCATGTTGACTAATGCCACCAAATGGGCATGGGTATTTACCGGTGATAAGTGAGTTGAGGACCTGGCCTATTCTGACTTAAGCCAGGTGAACATGCTAATGGTGGTGGTGGGGGTGTATGTGCCCCTATTAGCCAGTGTGTGCCTGCCATAAAGCCCAGCAGCCCTGGGTCAATAAGCTACTGGCCAGTCAGTGTCCAGTTGTCCGCCCTGGGTTACCTGGGATAGCTCTGTTGAGTGAAAGCTGGATGTAAAACCAACCAATCTACCAAACATGAACTAAGGATTGCTTCAATCAATGTAGGTTCACTGACAGGATGCTACTAGGAAGCCGATGATATGATAGTACAGAGGAGATTCGATATCCTATGTATCCAACAGACAAGATGGAAGGACAGTGCGGCAAAGACACTTGGCTTGGGTTCCAGAGTCTACTACTCGGGAAGGGGACAGGCTAGACATTGTGTGGGAATTGTGGTGAGAGAGACTTCAGAAGGTAGTGAAGGATATCATCTCAATTAGTGAAATACTCCTGGCAATCAGACTCCAGTGCAATGATGGAGCAATATTCATAATCTCAGCCTATGCCTCACAGCAGGGTTGTGATAGTGAGGAAAAGAGTGCATTCAGACAGCAGTTGCAAAACCTACTAGATAAAGCAGGACAGCATGAATCAGTGTTGATAATGGGTGACTTAAATGCAGATACCAGGAGAGACAAAACAGGATATGAGGAATCCCTGGATCCGCATGGGTGGGCCAAACAAGAATAAAGAAGGAGAGGTTATTTTAGACTTCTGTCTAGCAAATGGCTTGATAGTAGCCAACACATGTTTCAGAAAGAGAGACAGTCACAAGATCACATACAAGAGTGGCCAACATGCAACTTGGTTAGACCTCCTTCTAGTAAGGAAAGGGAACTGGCATAGAATCAGTGATTGCAAAGTCATCCCCAGGGAAACTATCAGCCCACAGCATAAACCACTGGTTACCAGGTCTCTGTTTACTGATCATATGGTCATTCATCATACACATACCATTGAAAGTTCATTTCAATGAAAGGAAAGGCCATATGATCGTACATCATATCATCGATGATCATAGTTGGCCAACATAAAATGTCATGTGGTACTTACTAATTGGTATGATAGGAATAAGGAGATCTGTCCTTTCCCCTTTCCTACTGTAGTGTGATCTAGGAAATCTACCCTTTCACCAATGTAGTGTGATCTCTGAGTTGGTATATATAATTAGCGGGGGGGGTGCAGCCTCCCCAATAAGGAGGGTCCGGTGTTTACCGAATCTTCCTCATACACCCCCCGCTACTTATATATACCCACTTCGAGATCACATTGCAATGGGGAAAGGGCATATTTCCTTATCCCTACCATACTGATTAGCACGTACTACATGCAGTTTTGTTTATGTTGGCCAGCTATCATTGTTTGATGATATGATTTACTATCACACGGCCTTTTGATGAAATGAACTTTCGATGCTATGTGTACATTGAATGGCTATTTCATGAATGTGCCATTTGATTAGTAAACAAAGACTCCTGGTTGCCAAAATCATTAGAGAAGGATCAAGGAATCACTTAGGGATCTAGCATCCCAAGAAGAGGAGGAAATAGGTGCAATTGAAGAAGAATGGTAGTGCCTCAAAACAGCATGTGTGAGGACTACAGAATAGCTATATGGCCAAGCCATATATGGAAATAATGTGTATAAGGAAAGCTGATGGTGGAATACTGAAGTCCAAAAAGTCATCAAAAGAAAGGAGGAGTGCTGGAAAAAGTGGGAGACAGAAAACACAGACCAGGCTAGGAAGGAATACCAGTTGGCTAACAAATAGGCTGAGAAAGGAGTTGCAGTTTATTAAAGGCCAGGGTTACATCAAGGATCAGCTCTGAGCCCTTTCTTATTTGCAATGGTGATAGACAGGTTGACAGATGAGATCAGACAGGAGTCCCCGTGGACTATGATGTTTGCAGATGACATTGTGATCTGTAGTGAGAGTAGGGAACAGGTGGAGGAGACCCTGGAGAGATGGAGATATGCTCTAGAGAGAAGATGAATGAAGGTCAGCAGAACTAAGACAGAATATGTGTGTGTGAATGAGAGGGAGGATAGAGGAATGGTGAGGATGAAAGGAGTAGAGGTGGCGAAGGTGGATGAGTTTAAATACTTGGGGTCAATAGTTCAGAGTAATGGTGAGTGTGGAAGAGAGGTGAAGAAGAGTGTACAGGCAGGATGGAGTGGGTGGAGAAGAGTGTCAGGAGTGATTTGTGACAGACGAGTACCTGTAAGAGTGAAAGGGAAGGTCTACAAGAGGGTAGTGAGACCAGCTATGTTATATGGGTTGGAGACAGTGGTATTGACAAAAAGGCAGGAGTTTGAGCTGGATGAGGCAGAGTTAAAGATGTTAAGATTTGCAATGGGTGTGACGAGGGTGGACAGGATTAGGAATAAGTATATTAGAGGGTCAGCCCAGGTTGGAAGGTTTGGAGACAAAGACAGAGAGGCACGATTACGTTGGTTTGGACATGTGCTGAGGAGGGATGCAGAGTATATTGGGAAAAAGATGCTAAGGATGAAGCTACCAGGTAACAGGAAAAGAGGAAGGCCTAAGATAAGGTTTATGGATGTGGTGAGAGAGGACATGCAGGTGGTTGGTGTGACAGAGCAAGATGCAGAGGACAGGAAGAAATGGAAACAGATGATCTGCTGTGGCAACCCCTAATGGGAACAGCCGAAAGAAGAAGAAGAAGACTACTATAGCACCTAAACCTTTACTTTTCTCTTTATTTAAAGCCACCTCTATCATCTCTAGACACTCATTTGTGCAAATTATTACTTCTTGTATCCAAATTTTATTTTTTGCAGTTATTATAATGTTATCTATACACCTTAACAGAACTGGAATTCTTAACCCTTCAGGTGCTAAATACCCTGCTTCCTTCTTTTTGTAAATTATTTCACATACTATCACATTCATAACTAATGCAAAGAGTATACACATCATTCGACATCCCTGTCTTACACCACTCTTCATATTTACTTCTTGAATTAACCAGCCAATTACAAGTATTTTTACTTAATTATTATTATATGCTGGCCTATATAATTTCCTGATTTCTTACTTATATTCTTTTATTATTACCCATAAGATTTCATATCCAATTGTGTCAAATGCCTTATTAAGGTCTCCTATCATGATTTTCACTTCTTCTTTTATGTTCATAATATCATCCATAATTTTTCTAAAAAGAAATTATGTACTCACCATAACGTTCCATAAGTGTTGTCCATTTTCATTCTTCCTTGAATTATGAATTTGGATCTGATCCCTGAAATCTGACTCAGCCTTTGCAAAAGCTCATGACAACCAGAAAACTCTCGAATTACTCCCTTACCCACAATCCACCAAACTCAAGTATCTCAGATCTTGTTTGCTAATATCAGCAGAAAGAAGTATGGAATTACAGATAGAGGAGACTATATATGTAGCTATATTCCAAGGAAGTGGCAAAATAGAAAAACACTTGCACTTCCAGGAGACTACAGGTCAAGGGATTGGTGGGACGGGAGTTAAGGAAGAATGAAAATGGACAACACAAATGGAACGTTATGGTGAGTACGTATCTTCTTTATCTGATGCTGTCAATTTTAATTCTATCCTCACCTTATGGGGCAGAGTCCCGAGCTACCTAAATCTCGAGGTGGACTCAAAGAAGTATATTCCTGAGCACCAATGAAACAAATGATGCTCTGCCCCTGGAGACCATATCCAGTTTGTAATGAGCAACAAATGTGTGGGGAGTAGTCCAAGCTACTGCAGCACAAATGTCATCCATAGAAGCTCTAGATGTGAAGACTGATGAAGTAGCCATGGCTCTAGTGGAATGAACTTGTAATGGTTTCGATAAGGTAATACCCAGTTTGTTGTATGTAAAAGAAATACAATTTGTAAGCCATTTGGATGGAGTAATTTTGGCAAAAGGTTTTCCTAGTTTCATGTCAGAAAAAGAGACAAATAACTGGTCAGTTTTCCTGATATTTTCTGTCCTGTGCTAGTAAAAAACATAGTTACCTGTGGACATCCAATAAATGCAACTTGTATTCACCTTTGTTAAAACATTTGGGGAAGAATACTGGCAAATTGATAGATAGATTAATATTAGCCTATAAAACCTAATATTCGCCTATAAAACCACTTTAGGGAGAAAGGAAGTTTTAGTTTTTAAAGTGACTCTGTCTGTGTGAAAGATCAAATAAGGCAGTTTTGAAGACAAGGCCTGAATCTATGAAATTCTTTTGGCAGAAGTAATGGCTACTAGAAAAATTGTTTTCCAAGAGAGATACTTGCGGTCATATTTAGCTGCTAGTACAAATGGTGGTTGAATAAGTTGCTGCAGAAACAGATTAAGATCCTATGGGGGAATAGGATCTCTAAAAGGAGGTCTCAGAAGAAGAGTACCTCTCAGAAAGATTTTGTATATTCTATGGGAGGCAAAAGAAACACCTTCAAATTCTATGTGAAAATTTGAGATCACTGCTTGCTGGACCTTCACTGTGGAGGAACTAGCTCTATCTTTAAAATGTATGGCTAAGAACTCAAGGATAATATGCAAAGGGGCTGAAAAGGGATCAATGTTATTTTTGTGGGCCCATTAAGCAAATCTTCTCCATTTACTGGAGTACAGTTTCCATGTTGATGATTTATGTGATGATAAAAATATCTGATGGACTAGAGAGGAGAGCATAGGTTGTCTGGCTATTAACTGAATTGGAGAAGCCGGGCAGTCAGCCTGAGGTTTGGTATGTCTGGATGAGTCATGCCTGTTGGGTGAGACAGGAGGTCTGCAGTCTGATCCAGAATCCACGGTAGGTGGAGTAAACGAAGCCAAAGGAAGGGGAACCAAATCTGTGAAGGCCAAAAAGGTGCAATGAGGATAATTTTGCTCTTCAACATGGCAGCTTTCTGCAGAAACCTGGAAATTAGTGGGATTGGTGGGTAGGCATAAAGAAGGCTGAGGGGGGCCATTCATGAAGTACAGCATCCTTTGGTGACTACCCTTGTGGGGAGATCAGGGCAAGGTAGCTACTACGATTGTTGTTTAGGGGAGAAGCACAAAAATCACAGCAAGGCTGGTCCCAGTGATGAAAAAATCATATCATACAAGTTTGTTGAGAGACCATTCATCAGGTAGAAGAATCCACCTTAACCCTTCAGGTGCTATATACCCTGCTTCCTTCTTTTTGTAAGTTATTTTGCGTACTATCACATTCATAACTAATGCAAAGAGTATACACATCATTGGACATCCCTGTCTTACACCACTCTTCATATTTACTTCTTGAATTAACCAGTCAATTACAAGTATTTTTACTTAATTATTATTATATGCTGGTCTATATAATTTCCTAATTTCTCACTTATATTCTTTCATTATTACCCATAAGATTTCATATCCAATTGTGTCAAATGCCTTATCAAGGTCTCCTATCATGATTTTCATTTCTTCTTTTATATTCATAATATCATCCACAATTTCTCTAAAAAGAAGTTATGTGCTCAGCATAATGTTCCATAAGTGTTGTCCATTTTCATTCTTCCTCGACTTATGGATTTGGATCCGATCCCTCAAATCTGACTTAGCCTTTGCAAAAGCTCATGACAACCAGAAACCTTTCGAGCTACTCCCTTACCCACAATCCACCAACCCCAAGTACCTCAGATCTTGTTTGCTAATATCAGCAGAAAGAAGTATGGAATTACAGATAGAGGAGACTATATCTGTAGCTATAGTCCAAGGAAGTGGCAAATTAGAAAAACACTTGCTCTTCCAGGAGGCTACAAGTCAAGGTGGGAGGGGAGTTGAGGAAGAATGAAAATGGACAACACAGATGGAATGTTATGGTGAGTACGTATCTTCTTTATCTGATGGTGTCAATTTTAATTCTGTCTTCACCTTATCGGGCAGAGTCCCGAGCTACCTAAATCTCAAGATGGACTCAAGGAAGGATATTCCTGAGCACTAGTGGACCAAATGATGTTCTGCCCCTGGAGACCATATCCAGTTTGTAATGAGCAACAAATGTGTGGGGAGTAGTCCAAGCTGCTGCAGCACAAATGTCATCCATAGAAGCTCTAGATGGGAAGACTGATGAAGTAGCCATGGCTCTAATGGAATGAGCTTGTAATGGTTTCGATAAGGTAATACCCAGTTTGTTGTATATAAAAGAAATACAATTTGTAAGCCATTTGGATGGAGTAATTTTGGCAAAAGGTTTTCCTAGTTTCATGTCAGAAAAAGAGACAAATAACTGGTCAGTTTTCCTGATTTTTTCTGTCCTGTGCTAGTAAAAAACATAGTTACCTGTGGACATCCAATAAATGCAACTTGTATTCACCTTTGTTAGAACATTTGGGGAAGAATACTGGCAAATTGATAGATAGATTAATACTAGCCTATAAAACCTAATATTTGCCTATAAAACCACTTTAGGGAGAAAGGAAGTTTTAGTTTTTAAAGTGACTCTGTGTGAAAGATCAAATAAGGCAGTTTCGAAGACAAGGCCTGAATCTCTGAAATTCTTTTGGCAGAAGTAATGGCTACTAGAAAGATAGTTTCTCAAGAGAGATACTTGCGGTCATATTTAGCTGCTGGTTCAAATGGTGGTTGAGTAAGTTGCTGCAGAAAAAGATTAAGATCCTATGAGGGAGTAGGATCTCTAAAAGGAGGCCTCAGAAGAAGAGTACCTCTCAGAAAGATTTTGCATAATCTATGGGAGGCAAAAGAAACACCTTCAAATTCTATGTGAAAATTTGAGATCACTGCTTGCTGGACCTTCACTGTGGAGGAACTAGCTCTATCTTTAAAATGTATGGCTAAGAACTCAATGATAATATGCAAAGGGGCTGAAAAGGGATCAATGTTATTTTTGTGGGCCCATTAAGCAAATCTTCTCCATTTACTGGAGTACAGTTTCCATGTTGATGATTTATGTGATGATAAAAATATCTGATGGACTAGAGAGGAGAGCATAGGTTGTCTGGCTATTAACTGAATTGGAGAAGCCGGGCAGTCAGCCTGAGGTTTGGTATGTCTGGATGAGTCATGCCTGTTGGGTGAGACAGGAGGTCTGCAGTCTGATCCAGAATCCATGGTAGGTGGAGTAAGTGAAGCTAAAGGAAGGGGAACCAAATCTGTGAAGGCCAAAAAGGTGCAATGAGGATAATTTTGCTCTTCAACATGGCAGCTTTCTGCAGAAACCTGGAAATTAGTGGGATTGGTGGGTAGGCATAAAGAAGGCTGAGGGGGGCCATTCATGAAATACAGCATCCTTTGGTGACTACCCTTGTGGGGAGATCAGGGCAAGGTAGCTACTACGATTGTTGTTTAGGGGAGAAGCACAAAGATCACAGCAAGGCTGGTCCCAGTGATGAAAAAATCATATCCGCCACAAGTTTGTTGAGAGACCATTCATCAGGTAGAAGAATCCACCTTAACCCTTCAGGTGCTATATACCCTGCTTCCTTCTTTTTGTAAGTTATTTTGCGTACTATCACATTCATAACTAATGCAAAGAGTATACACATCATTGGACATCCCTGTCTTACACCACTCTTCATATTTACTTCTTGAATTAACCAGTCAATTACAAGTATTTTTACTTAATTATTATTATATGCTGGTCTATATAATTTCCTAATTTCTCACTTATATTCTTTCATTATTACCCATAAGATTTCATATCCAGTTGTGTAAAATGCCTTATCAAGGTCTCCTATCATGATTTTCATTTCTTCTTTTATATTCATAATATCATCCACAATTTCTCTAAAAAGAAGTTATGTACTCAGCATAATGTTCCATAAGTGTTGTCCATTTTCATTCTTCCTCGACTTATGGATTTGGATCCGATCCCTCAAATCTGACTTAGCCTTTGCAAAAGCTCATGGCAACCAGAAACCTTTCGAGCTACTCCCTTACCCACAATCCACCAACCCCAACTACCTCAGATCTTGTTTGCTAATATCAGCAGAAAGAAGTATGGAATTACAGATAGAGGAGACTATATCTGTAGCTATAGTCCAAGGAAGTGGCAAATTAGAAAAACACTTGCTCTTCCAGGAGGCTACAAGTCAAGGTGGGAGGGGAGTTGAGGAAGAATGAAAATGGACAACACAGATGGAATGTTATGGTGAGTACGTATCTTCTTTATCTGATGCTGTCAATTTTAATTCTGTCTTCACCTTATCGGGCAGAGTCCCGAGCTACCTAAATCTCAAGATGGACTCAAGGAAGGATATTCCTGAGCACTAGTGGACCAAATGATGTTCTGCCCCTGGAGACCATATCCAGTTTGTAATGAGCAACAAATGTGTGGGGAGTAGTCCAAGCTGATGCAGCACAAATGTCATCCATAGAAGCTCTAGATGGGAAGACTGATGAAGTAGCCATGGCTCTAATGGAATGAGCTTGTAATGGTTTCGATAAGGTAATACCCAGTTTGTTGTATATAAAAGAAATACAATTTGTAAGCCATTTGGATGGAGTAATTTTGGCAAAAGGTTTTCCTAGTTTCATGTCAGAAAAAGAGACAAATAACTGGTCAGTTTTCCTGATTTTTTCTGTCCTGTGCTAGTAAAAAACATAGTTACCTGTGGACATCCAATAAATGCAACTTGTATTCACCTTTGTTAGAACATTTGGGGAAGAATACTGGCAAATTGATAGATTAATATTAGCCTATAAAACCTAATATTTGCCTATAAAACCACTTTAGGGAGAAAGGAAGTTTTAGTTTTTAAAGTGACTCTGTCTGTGTGAAAGATCAAATAAGGCAGTTTCGAAGACAAGGCCTGAATCTCTGAAATTCTTTTGGCAGAAGTAATGGCTACTAGAAAAATTGTTTCTCAAGAGAGATACTTGCGGTCATATTTAGCTGCTGGTTCAAATGGTGGTTGAGTAAGTTGCTGCAGAAACAGATTAAGATCCTATGAGGGAGTAGGGTCTCTAAAAGGAGGCCCCAGAAGAAGAGTACCTCTCAGAAAGATTTTGCATAATCTATGGGATGCAAACGAAACACCTTCAAATTCTGTGTGAAAATTTGAGATCACTGCTTGCTGGATCTTCACTGTGGAGGAACTAGCTCTATCTTTAAAATGTATGGCTAAGAACTCAATGATAATATGCAAAGGGGCTGAAAAGGGATCAGTGTTATTTTTGCGGGCCCATTAAGCAAATCTTCTCCATTTACTCGAGTACAGTTTCCATGTTGATGATTTATCTGATGATAAAAATATCTGATGGACTAGAGAGGAGAGCATAGGTTGTCTGGCTATTAACAAGCACAAAGATCACAGCAAGGCTGGCCCCAGTGATGAAAAAATCATATCCGCCGCAAGTTTGTTGAGAGACCATTCATCCAGTAGAAGAATCCACCTGCTCAGCTTGTCTGCTGTCACATTGGACTTCCCTGGAATGTACGTTGCAATTAGAAATCAGTTGGATGAGATCACCCATTGCCATACTCTCAGTGCTTCTTGATACAAGGGATAATCTTTTCTTGCTTGTTGATGTACCAAACTACTGACATGTTGTCTGTTTGACTTGCAGTTGTCCCCAAGGGGAGAGCTCCTTGAAAGGCCTGCAATGCTTTTATCTCTAGGACATTGATATGCAAATTGGCCTCTTTGGGGGACCAAGTGCCTTTGACTGTCTTCCCCAAGTAATGCCCCCCACCCTAACTGGGAATCATCTGCGATCACTATGGCCCTGGGATAAGGGGAAATGAATGGATAGCCATGCAGAACCTGTTCTAATTGAATCCATCACTTGAGATCTCTCTTGCAAATCTGAGTAATACATATGAGGGATGACATAGGTTGATAAAGTATTGACCATTGTGTGGCTAGCATCCATTGTAGAATTCTCATATAAAACCTGAATAACAGTACTGGAGTTATTGCCATCAATCCTAAGCCTGAAGAACCAAGTGGGCAGAAACTTTGGTGCTGCAGATTATTATTTTTCTAACCTGTGCTCTTAATGTTTGAACTTTTAGAGGAGGCGTTGAAGCTATGTTTAATGTTGCATTGAAAATGCTGCTATAAACTCCAACTTTTGAGTAGGTTGCAAATGAGACTTTTCGTAATTTATGGTTATGCCCAGAAAGGAGCATGTCTGAAGAACCTGATTTCTTGCCTTTATTACTTGATGCCTGGTTGAGTGGTAATGAACCAGTTGTCTAAATATGGAAACACCAGGAATCCTTGCAGTCTCAAATGGGCTGCTACTACTACTGCTATACACTTGGTAAACACTCTGGGGGCTGTGGTGAGACCAAAGAGCAGAACTCTGAATTGGCAATAACTGTCTCACAGCTAGAAGAGTAAATACCTTCTGGACCCATACCTCTCAACTGTACTGAATTCCTCGGTATTTCCAGGTTTTGGGCTCAAAATAATAGGGTGCCATGAATTCCCGATTGGCACCTTTAAATCCTGATTTTGTTTTCATTTGTATTTTCATTTTTTTATACTTTGTTTTTCTGATGAAGTTCTGATTGTATTAAAATAGAACAAAAGCACTAAAATTTTCATTTGTTTCCTTTGCCCATTTCTTTGAGTTTTGATGCTCATGTTTATGTCATCATAACACCAGCAGTGTATCCTGCATGTAGGCTGTTTGTAAACAAATGGGTTTCCTAAGTCACAAGTATAATAGCTTGCTATTAACTTAAAGTTCCGTTTCTCTTGTGCCTTGTTGGTCTTTGGTGGTGCTGAAAATGATCCATGTGCAAGTCATTTTATCCGAATGGGATCTCATCACTTTTATTACTAAAAAGGAGTCGTTTTCAGTCCCAGAACCTGTCTCACGGGGGACAAACTACATTTACCTTTTTCAACAGGAATGATTTCAAGGCAATCAAAAACTGAGAGAAGAAGTATATTAAATGTTATTTCTCAACTGTGCATCTAGTTGAAAAGTTTGTTGGAACATAAAGTTGCTGTTCTGTTAAAATTACTTTTTCAAATTAAAATGAAAGGTTTGTAGCAAAATTATACTACTCTGTAGTATTTTCACAGACCAGGTAGACAACAGTTAATTTTACTTTTGAGTTTTGTCCTGTTAGTAAATGCTGGTAGGCATTAAGCACTTATATTTTGATAAGTTTGTCCCCAACTTCTCATCGAATAAACATATATGTGCATGTCAGGGGCACAGTCTGGGAAGTCCTTCTATACTTTGCAGAACAGATGCTATCAGGCCAGTGTTACTAATGTTTGTATATTTCATTTCTGGTTATACCTCCCCTATCCTGTATTACCACCCCCTTTCTTGTTTTAATTTAATCAAGAGGACCGTTTGTTTTTTGTCATTCTGAGATGGAACAGTACTTGCCAGGAGTGGGTGTCACATTTCTGAATTGATGTGTAAAACAGTAAGAATCAGACTTTGCACAGGTAGGTTCACATCTTGGGGGAAAAATTGAAGGGGATCAAAAGGGAGAGGAGGACAAGACCTTTTTGACCTCTTGAGAATGGAGGTAAATCTCTCATATCTGAACTTATTTTGGCCTTTTTTTATAAATGAGTTTGTTATATTTTTAAAGGATCCATACACTGTAGTGTCTTCTTGTTATCTGTGGTTACCGTCATACTCAAATTTGAATCACCTTGCTGTGGTTTGCAGAACTTCACTGAATAGATGAGTGTGCTATAGAGGTACAGTTGTAGAAATTGCTTCTTTTATTATAGTAGACAAAGACGTGAAATACAGATTAGCAAAATACTAAGTTTAGTCTTCAGTATTCTGTTACACTGTGCTATTCGGGCAGATGGGTGTGGAGTGGGGACCAGGGCAGCAGCTTTTCTGATGCTGCACCACTTGTATCTACGTTGCACAGGTAGTGATCATCTTTGCACCTTTTATCAAGGTGGCTCTCTGTCCATTAGATGGTGGGTGTGGTGTAGTACCCTACTACTATAACAACAACAGGAAGCAGGATTCTCCTTATGTTTGTGTACTGAGCATGTCTATATGTATGGTATGTGTGTGTGTGTGTGTGTGTGTGTGTGTGTGTGTGTGTGTGTGTGTGTGTGTGTGTGTGTGTGTGTGTGTGTGTGTGTGTGTGTGTGTGTGTGTGTGTGTGTGTGTTGTGGAAAAAGCAGGGACATTTCTAACTTTATAGAGTCTTCCATACAGAATTGTGCCTGTACCTGACAGGCTGATAGAATATAGTTAGTTGCTCATCTATTACACTCCCATCTTTAGTATTTATATTCCTAAATTACACAAGTACTAAGTGAGTCGAACATGGCAGGGTCTTTCATCCATTTTACCTTCTGTAACTATGCTGCAGTTCATTGGGTTAAGAGGTGCTTTTGTTTGTTCTATCTACAAAGGTCAACTTCTTTTGCAGTGTTCCCACCTCTGAGTGTCTGGTGTATGTTTAAAGTTCCAGTGATCAACATACTGCTCCTAGTCAGTCCCACCCATCAGCATTCCATCAGGACTTTCTGCCATTGTGGTAGTTAGTCAGAAAAAGTGTGTTTAAATATACACATTTTCTGTTTTCTTCCTTTTTAGTTGGCTAATCTATAGGTTTTATGCAGACTCCACACAGAAGGCACCCCAACCAAGAATTGAACCAGAGAATCTGTTTCTGTGAGGTGACAATGCTAACCACTACACCACCGTGGCCACCTAGTCAGGAGACATGACACTACATATATATATATATATATATATATATATATATATATATATATATATATATATATATATAAATATATATACACACACACACAAGGCCATGAGCAGGTGCAAGGGGGTGCACTTGCACCCCCCTGGAATCGGCTGACATGTTCTAATTTAAAAAAAGTTTTTTTTTTTTTTTTTTTTTTTGGAGACGTTCTTCTTTAAGAAGAAATGAAGTCCATGCTGACATCGCGAAGAACGGTCGCGGGTGTGCTGACATCATCGCGCGCATATTTTCAACTTTTGCGAGCGGGAACTCGGATGGACAGACGGTTTTGGGGTAAGCAAGCGGAAAATGGGACCACGAAGGGAACTGAAGCAGACGGATTCGCAAGCGGGAGGAAACGAGCGGAAGATGGGACACTTTCAAAGTAAGTAAGTGTGTGTGTGTGTGTGTGTGTGTGTGTGTGAATGAATGAAAATAGGGAAAGATGTGAAGTTGGAGGTGTGTCCATGTTCAGAAGCTGGCCCTGAAAAGCGCTTAATTAAAACTGCTACTTTTTGTGTTTACTCTTTCTGAAGTGGATTTATTCATTCAAAACATTTATTCAATATACTTCCTGGACTGGCACTGAGAATTGCGGTGAAGCAACCTGTGACACATTCTGTTTGAAGAAATGTTACCTACCAGTTCTATCTGCCTTTTCAGTCATTTACTGATCCGGAACTGTCATTCAGTGCAGTGCCCTTTCCTTAGCACCTCAGTCAATTTTCTAACTTACAAAAGAATGTTGTGTGTTTGTTTCTGTTATATTGCATGTGCATAGCCAAGGGACAGACCTGATGGCAGACAAATGGCATTTTCCTTTCCATGTTAAGATTTCTTTTTTTGAAGGGGGGGGGCTTATTATTACAGAAAATATATTTAAAACGCCAAAATAAGAACAAACCACTTTATGGAAACAAATTCCCAGTGCGTTCATTTTGTAACAAGACTTTTCATCAGAGTCTAAGGAAGTCTTGCTATAAGATGAAAATGCTGTGAATCTGTTTGAATAAAATGATTTGTACTTTACAGTTTTGTATGTATGTAGTTGTTTTTGTAAGGGGAATAATTGGTTCCAATTGTAAGACATTTTGTTTTATTTTTTTTTTATAGCTTAATTATGGGATTATTAAAGTACAGTTTTAGTTTGCCATAGTTAAATTGTGATATTCATTCCAGTTATACCAAGACTCCTTAAAGAGTTACTTGCTTCAACTGTATCTGATTACAGTGCTTGACCTCCAGAAAAACAAATACATGTGGATATCCTTGATAAATATGGAAACTCCCCCTCCTTTTGTGGTTCGGTCCGGGTTTTGGGGCCGAAAAGCATGATATGAGGTATAGCCTGGTAGTGCTGGGGTGCTCTCTGGAGCCTTGAACCAGGTTTCTGTCACTGCACAGATATCTATGTTCTCCATACTGAGGAGAGCTTGAGTCGTGCATCTTGAAGTTAAGACTTCTGGCATTTAGCAGCATTACCCTTAGTTTCTTGTTCCTTGTGCTGTCTATGGGGGTGGGTTTGACTTTTGAGCCTTGCCTAAAACAGGCACTATGGGGGTGGCAAGAGCCTTTGCCAATATCTGAAAGCCCAGTGGTGACAGGTGCAAGCTGTCCCTAGTGAAGCAACGTGGCTTGTCGAGCATGTCATCCCAGGCTGACAGACACTGGATCCCCTTTGAATGACACCAAAATTTTAGCCAATTGTTAAAATCGATCATTTTGTCTTTGTACTGTGGCATCATTCTAGGTGAGGGTAAGATGCTGCTCAAGGTTAGGGTCATACCACCCTGGGCTACATGATCATAGAGCTCCTCTATGTCTCTTTTCATGTAGTCCAGGGAGGTACGTCTCAGGTCATTCACACCAGCATGTACAATGACTGAGCCATATTTGTATTTGCTTTGGAGTGACCTGAGTGCTTGCGTTATGTGACGGATCCTAGCACCCGGCAGGCAGCTCACCGTGACCTTCTCTTTATTCAGCCTGGTGAGCAGGACGTCAGTGTGTCTGACAATAGAGTCACCTATTACAAGAGTATCAGGTGTGTTATTCAGCCTTAAGGGCTGTGGCTGCTGCACACTGACTTTGTGGGCTATGTGTTGTGCATGTTTTGTGTTGAGGTAGCGTTTGCTTGGATGTCTGCTTTGGAGTTCTCTGTTGCTTAGGTAGATTTTTATTTAGAGCCTCAGAGTATGTTTTTGTGTATTTATGTGTTTGGTTCGCTGATGTGTTGGGACTATGTGATACTGGAGCAAACTCAGACAGCCCTGGTTGAACTATACCTCTCAGTTGTCCATATCTTTGCAGAATGAATAGATATTTGCTTCTTATTTTTGTTTTGTTCCTCATACAATGAACTCACTAAATGACAGACATTTGAGTTTCAGACATCATAACCTTCAGAAAAATGCATGCTAATGCAAGACCTGTTATTCTATCAACTGTCAAGTTTATACAAGAGCAATTTTAGTAGTGTTTGTATGTTCCCCCAATATATTTAGCCTTGTCCAGATTTCCTGAATTAAGAGGTATGTGCAAATCGCTTTGTAGAATTAGAAATATCCAAACCTCTCCATTGTCCCCAATTTTGGCACAAAATGTTGCTCTCCCCTAATAATCCTTCCTCAAAATGGCAATTTTGGAAGAAAACGTGATTGAAGTCTCCTAGAATAATGGTGTTGGCTTAATGCATAGGGACACCATGTTAGTTAGGAGATATGGACTGATGGGGTACATAGAGGGGACCTATAGTTAGGTATGACACAGTAAGGAGTTTTGTTAATGCTAAGCTGGATGCAGAGGAATTCCATGTCATTATCTCACATAGCAAGTCTGGAGATGAAATGTTGTTTAAGAATATGTAGACACCATCACCTTTTCATCTCGGGTGTTTTTAGCTTAGGCTCTGAAAAGGATATTTTCTAATTCATGTAGTTATAAAAGTTCAGTATAAAAACTAAGTTTCTGAATGCAAACACACTAGTTAAGCAGCATCATGGTAGGGAGTACTTCAGTACAGAGAGATTCAACTATATACATAGCCCTTTCTGTCAAAAACACACACACACCATGGTCACACAGAGTTTACAGTTGTTGTAACACGTTTCTGAATGCAAACACACTATTAAAGCAGAATCGTGGTAGGGAGTACTTCAGTACAGAGAGATTCAACTATATACATAGCCATGAGTTCCCTTATACCTTTCTGTCAAAAACAAATGTACACCATGGTCACAGAGTTTACAGTTGTTGTAACTTTGAAAAAAATCAATCTTTATGTATTTCTTGCACTAAAGTTGAGGTGTGTGTGTGTGACAGAGAAATGCCCTAGTTAGCTATAACGGGTGGAATTTATGTGCAACTGTTTTGTTTAGCAAATGGTATCATTATTGTGGTATAGAATTTTAAGGCAGTGTTAGCACAGCAGGTAGCATCGTGCATCTTGATGCAAAGGGCTGTAGGTTTTATTCACACAGCATGTACATTTGTATTTTAAGGGGGTATGGTACTGCAGTTCTTAGTATGTCCTCCTTTGGATGAGATACCTAATACCTATGAACCTGCTTTTCAGCCTGCCACCCATTCCCTATTGCAATATATCAACTTACCATTAATTTTAATGTAGCACATGCAATTTATTCTTCAAGGGCAACAGGCACTGAAATTGTAAATGAAACACTGAAATATAAAGTTATTTTCTAGCAACAACCTATTCATTGGTTTCAGATCTCTTTAATGTGGAATTATTCAGATGACTTTTACTTCTGCAGAGATTCTGCATACTGATTGATATTGGTGGATTTTATGACAGAAGTTTGAGTGTTCCTTTATGGTTGAAATGTTCTGAATTGGGCAGGCTGTCATTATTGGTTCATATGATTTGTTTCATTGCTTAAAGGAAAGATGCTCAGAACTATAAAACACACTCTAACAAGTGGTGCTGTGTTGTACAAGGGATATAATTCAATTATTATGTAGTATAATAGTCAGGAAGGTGAATCAAAGAACTCTTGCATGTTTCTAAAAATGTGTGCAAGGAGCCTATGATTTGGAAATGGGCCAAAGGTAAACTTACCCTGCCACTGGCCAGATGCATGTTCGTGAAATGTGGGTTTCAATGCTGTTTCAGTGAATGTGGGTTTCAAAGGTAGAGAAGTTTTAATGCTAAGTCTGTTTTCATTGTAAGACTATTGCTTTGTTTAGGTTTAGTAAATGTCTGTCAGTGTTTGTGCTATAAAATCTGAAATAAAAGTTGTAAATGAAATCCAAATATCTGTAATCATTGTAGAAGTAAAGCATAAAACAGTATGCACACTGAGAGATTTGAACAGTGGATGATGTCTGAGAATGGGATAGAGTTGCGGAAATCATTTATAAATATATTGAAGAGAAGGGGACTCAGTATAGAGCCCTGGGGTACCCCAGTAGGAGTATTTAGAAATGAGGAGGTGGCCTTTTTCCATTTGACTGCTTGAGATCTGTTAGATAAGTACCTGGAGAACCAGTTCAAGGAGGAGGGAGATAGGTTAAGTTTAGAAAGTTTAGTTAGTAGCAGGCTGTGAGAGAGTGTCAGAGGCCTTAGAGAGGTCGAGTAGTAGGGTAGAAACAATTTGGCCAGAGTCGCGGGCTTTATTTACAGTGTCAAGGAAGGAGAGGAGGGTGGTCATAGTGCTATGATGTGGTCTGAATCCATGTGTGGGAGTTAGTAGGTGATTATCTAAGAGATGTGGAAGGAGTTGTAGTTGGATGCACTTTTCTAGGAGTTTAGAGATGGGGACGGAATAGCGATGGGGCGGAAATTAGTAACATTGTTGTTGTTGCCACCTTTATGTAGAGGTATGATAAAGGCCCTTTTCCAGACTTGGGGTACTATACATTCTTGGATAGAGCGGTTGATTAAAATGCTAATAGGGTAAGCGATTGCTTCAGCAGCTTTGCTAAGAAAGTAAGAGGGGATGTTATCAGGAGCATTGGCGCATGGCTTCAGTTTCATAAGGAGTTTCTTTATAGTAGAAGTGGGTATAGGTTTAAATGAGAGAAAAAAGGACTGTGAAGAGGGAGAATTAGGGGCAGATGAAGCTGATGAAGTAGTAGGAGTAGGAGAAGGAGTGGAGGGATGGGAGTTAGTAGATGGGAATGAGGAAGTAGTAGCAGAGTAGGGTAGAGATGGTTGGGGATGGTAAGGGAGTTTTGGAGAATGTAGTGGTGTTAGAGAAAGATGGCGTTAATTTGGAAATGGATTCAATGAAAAGAGTTAAATTGGGTAGCCAAGTCTTTGTCAGGAGCGTTTGGGTCTGGGGTAGGGGTATCTGGTTTGGTTTGCTGGGGTTAAGTAGAGTAGAGATACCTTTCCAAAATTTCTGAGGGTTTGATTTTTTATTATTGTTTTGAAGTGTGGAAAAGTAGTTTTGTCGGTCAAGATTATGAGCTTTTACCTTATTTCAAAGTATTTTATATTCATTGTAATAAGGACAGGATTACAGTATTTTCAGAAGCTCATTACATTTTATTGCAGACCAGTGTCTTATAGCAGTGTCTGTGTGTTAGTACACTTGTAGTTGGGTGGCTTTAATGGTATATGGTAAATAAGCATTGCTACCTTACTTAAAAGCCAAGCCCTGCAACAACTAGCTCCACACTGAAGTCAAAACACAATAGCTCTGGTGGGTAAATGTACTCTGTAGTAATCAAAAAAGGCAAATGTTTAAAATAACTACAGCTTATGTTCAAACATAATAGGTAGTGATGAAACAATGCTCTGCTAAAAATGCTTTAATGCTTCACATTGCTGAGCTGCAGATCAGTTATCACTGGCTACCAGGATTTCACCCACTTCAGCTCAAGCACTGTGCCGTTCAGTGCAACCTTCCCAGAACTAATTCAAGTCTGACCAGAATTATTTGATGTGTGTATGAGGAGGTAGCATACCCCTCAGCTGCCCAGATTTTTGCCCCATATTCCTCCTAAAAGGATTGAAGTTGCTAAATGAGACATTTCAGTTTTAGATGTCATGTCATTTAGAAAAATGCATACCAACACAAATCCTGTTACTCTTGCAATTTTCTATGAGAGCCATATTTATAATCTATCCCTATTTATTTTAGGCTTTGTCCAGATTTCTTGCACTAAGGTTGAGGCCTTGAGGGGTGTGGTACTTTTGTGAGAGAGAAAGTGAAATGCCCAAGTTAGAGTTAACAGGTGGAATTTTCAAGTGCATTTTCAAAGAACTGTGAGTTTTAAGGGGAAGCTAAGTTCACTGCTGCTCATGCCAAGTCTATTTACAATGTGCAACTGTTTTGTTTAGCAAATGGTATCTCTGTTGTGGTATAAAGTTTTAAAGCTATGTTAGTAGCACCACAAGTAGAATACTTGCATCTTAATGTAAAGGCTTGAGGTTCTATTCCTACAGCATATACATTTGTATGCTGATGTCCTCCTTTGGATGAGATGCCTAATAACTATGAACCTGTTTTTCAGCTTGTCATCCATTTTCTATTGCAATATACCAGCTTACCATTTTTTTAGTTTAACATAGGCAATTTATTCTTTGACGGCAGCAGGCACTGAATTTGTAGATGAAACACTGAAATATACAGTTGTTTTCTAGCAACAACATCTTCATTAGTTTCAGATATCTTTAATGTGGAATTATTCAGATTACTTTTACTTCAGCAGAGACACTCAAACAAGTGCTGCTGTATAATACAAGGGATATAATTCAATTATATATTATAATTAATACAATCAGGTAAATCAAAGAACTTTTGCATGGCCCTAACGGTGTGCAAGGAGCCTATTGCTTGAAAACAGTTCAAAGGTAAATAACCTGCCACTGGCCAGATGCATTTTCTTTGAATGTGGGTTTCAATGCTGTTTCATTGAATGTGAGTTTCAAAAGTAGAGAAGCTTTAATGCCAAGTCTGTTTTCATTGTAAGACTATTGCTTTGTTTAGGTTTAGTAAATGTCTCAGTGTTTGGGCTATAATGTTTGAAATAAAAGTTGTAAATTAAATCCAACTGCCTGTAATCATTGTAGAACTAAAGCATAAAACAGTATGCACACAGATTTGAACAGTGTCTACAGTAAATGGGGAGAAATAGCCAAGTAATGGGACACTGGAATGGCTGTGTGGGCGGGGCTTGGGTGGGTGGACTTGGGCGGGGCTGTGTTGGCAGGGGCGGGGTGAGCTATGTGGGTGGGGCTCTGGGTTTGCACCCCCCTGCAAAAAATCCTGCGGGCTCCCTTGCACACACATGTTTATGTATATATATATATATATATATATATATATATATATATATATATATATATATATATATATATATATATATCTATGTATACACACACACATATGTTTATGTATGTATATATATATATATATATATATATATATATATATATATATATATACATATACATACACACACACACACACACACACACACACACACACACACACACACACACACACACACACACACACACGCACTACACTATAATATATATATTTTTATATTAATTTGAGACATTGACAGAATAAGATCCTACAAATTAAAATACATTTTCTAAAGTAAAAGACCTGTATAACTCTAATTATTGTAATCATATATTGTGTGATTCACCACATTTTCTCCAAAAGTCACCAGTTTTAGGAGGGACTGGGAATTAAGAAGAGAGACCTGGATAGAGCTAAAATATGAGTCTTATTTGGGGACAGTTATAGGTATGAGTCAGTACCCAGCATCAGCAGTTCAAAGATTTGTTTACAAAACCTACTCATGCACATTAGTGTTTACATAACTGCAAGAGAAGAAGGTTTCCAAATCAGATTTATTTCATCCATTGATCAGAATGACCTGATACCCACATAGTGACAACAACGGTGGCTTGTTACACCAATAATTGTTATGACAGACTTTAATTTCCTATTAAGATTAATATAATGCACAGTTCTTTTATGTATGATGTTACAGTTGCTGATGTATGTTATTTTAATGAATTTATGTAAGGGTTGAGCTAATGTGATGTCTGTGTGTACGTGCTAGTAGTGTGGTAGGGCAGAAAGTAGAATGCAAAGTGTTTTACATGCCTATTGCCTACTACTTCCCTTAAGATTTTTTGTTAATGCTGTAAAGGGACTATGACCAGTGTTTGTTTCTGTTTTTATGTACATTTTCAGAGTTAATGTTAAACTGGGGAATGTTTTCACAATTATTTGAATGTTGGTATGGAACAAGTCCATTGGAGTGGGTGTAGTTATGTTATGATACATGAAAATTTTATGTTGATTAGTGTCCAGATTTTTGGCCAGTTGTGCCTACTTTTCATGGGCCTTTGTCTAAATTTTTGATGTCTCCAGGTTGAGAGGTATGTCTGGAGTACCTGTTCATCTTTATGGGACAGTACGCATCCTGATTGTCTATTGAGCACATCCAGTCATCTTTACCCAGAAATGGGAGAATGGACTGAACTGTGACCATCAGAAACTTGGTGCATCAAACTGATTTGTTCAAGTTGCTAACATCTGAGATTGGTCTCCAGTCTCCTGTTTTCTTTGGCACTAAAAGAAATCTTGAGTACATTCCGGATTCTATTTGGTCTGGTGGGACCTCTTGGATGACTCTTTTTTCTAGCAGCATTTGTATTTGAAGTGCTGCTGCTTCCCTCTGACTGGGTAGAACATCAGGGATTCTCCTTGAGATGGGAGGAGGAAGGGAAAATGGTATTATATAACCTCTGGAAATGATCCTCTGTACCTATGTATCTGTTGTTATCTGTAGCCAGACTCTCTGCTGCAGGGATAATCAACCCCCAATTGCCTCCAGAAGGTGAAAATCAGACCTCCTTTCAGGAGCACTGGAAGGGTCTGTCAAAAAAAGAATCTCTGAACCCTTGGTTTTGTTGGCCACCTCTGCCTTGAGAGTGGCATCTACCATTGGAGCTCCCCCTCTACCCTTGGAGAAACCTCCTCCACATAAGTCCTGGAAAGGACCCTGGGACTTTTTGAACCACAGTTTTCCAGTCCCTCGTTGATTCCTGGAGAAGGATCTTTGATGTGTGGAAAAACATACGTCAAAAGCACACAGGTTTTTCCATCCTTGAGAGTGGCATCTACCATTGGAGCTCCCCTCTACCCTTGGAGAAACCTCCTCCACATGAGTCCTGGAAAGGACCCTGGGACTTTTTGAACAACAGTTTTCCAGTCCCTCATTGATTCCTGGAGAAGGATCTTTGAGGTGTGGAAAAACGTACGCCAAAAGCACACAGGTTTTTCCATCCTTTTCGTACCGGGATAAAGTGTCCTTAACTTTGGGGCAATATAAAGACATTTCATCAAAGGGGGCATTAATGAATAATGAAGACTTGAAGGGATTTGCAAAATCACTTAAGTGCATCCAGGCATGCCTCCTTATGGAAATGTGGGAATTTGCTGCACTTGAGGTTCCTTCGGCCAGATGTGAAATTATCCTCATGGAAGAATTGGAAATTGATTGCAAGCTAGCCAACTCTGAAGTACAGACACCCACACCTTATCAGAAATGGATCCTGAAAGGGTATCAGATATTTCCTTAACTAGGTCTCTCTGCAACCAGGTGAACTGCACCAAATAAATTAGAGACCTTAAAGCTTCCAAACTTATCCATTGTCAGAGATGCCTTGCTCAGAGGATGGACAGTGGAACTCTCTTTGGATAGTTTCTTCTTAGTGGCATCAACAGGCACCCTTCTGTTCAAAACTGTCTGTCCTCTGGTGCTGTTAAAATTTTGTCCAATCACCAGGAGATTGGTTCAATGGTGTCCGGAGTGTTCCATGCCTGCCAGTAGATCAAATCTATGATGTCATCAGTGGACAGAGTCACCCAGGAGGTAGATGGGCCAGTACTGATTACCTCCAGGAACACAGACTCCTCAGAAGAAGAGTTGCTGGAGTTCTAGCCACTTATCTTTTTCCGGATTTCAAGGATGTTTCCAACATGGACATCTTCAGGAGGTGACTGTGGGGCTGTTCATGTTCATCAAAGTCTGTATCTTCTGTGACTGACTCCTCAGGAGAGTCTAAGTGCTTTCTCTTGCACATTCTCTTCTTAGGGACCTCCTCAGTAGGATACTCTGAGGAGGTATCAGATGAGGTGGGAACACCCTATTGGGAACCCTGGGGTTTCGGTATTGGCTGTCCTGTCAAGAGGATAGATGATACTCTAAACGAAGAGATGGCAAGCCTGTAGACTGAGGATCTGAGGGGAAAGGAACCATCTTTGTCAAGGATGCAGAAAAGACTCTCTCCATTACCTCAAAGGCAAATCCCCCAGAGAGGATCAGAACCCTGGGTCTGCAAGAGCAAGCCTCTAGACTGAAGTCCCTCCCTGTTCTGAGGGGAACTCCTCCAAGGCTGAAGTTGGAGCAAAACTAACCCATGCCAAGGCCCCAAGATGCAGAGACAGCTCTGAGAACTTTGGAGTCAATTGTGACACTCCAGACCCAACAAAGCAGCTCCAGCTCTGACAGCTCTTCAGATCCAATGTAACCAAAGAACTCAGAACAAGCTTTGGATCAGAGGATAAAAATATTCTTGGATCCGATGCAGATGGGTCCAGATAGCTCAGATCCAATATCACTAAGTCCAAGTATGAAGTCTGAGGAGGAACTTACACAAGGGGAGTAGTGGAATGTCAGATTTCCTGACCCAAGTGGGTAGGAGCCAACAGGACACTTGACATGCTTGCGCCGAGAGAATCCTTATCACTAACCTCTCCACATCGTCTTCCATAAGGCTTCTGGAAGAGCGACTGGACACAAGGTAAGGAGACTTATGTCTTTCCAAAAAGGGAGATGGAACCCTGGATGGAACAGGGTCCACTGAGGGATAGTATCTGGTCCTTGAAAGGGGCATAGAATGAACCATAGGATCTGATATTTTAGGCATCAGATCTGGGGAAGTCTGATCCAATAAATGGCTAGGACTCAAGGTTTGGATCCAATTGTGAAGTCAGATCCAGCAGCTTCTTAATCAGGTGTCTTGGATCCACGTGTGAAGTTGGATACAATGATTTTGTAATGTTCTTTTTAGGATCCAGTGAGTCAGTAAGATCCAAAGGAGGTCTTTTCTTAATTTTTCCAGACAATTTAGTAGAAGCTGTTGAAGTACTAGGAGAAATACTCTTTTTTGTTTACTCAGGGGAAGCTCTAGATAAGGCCTCAGAAAAAGAAGAATGAAGGAACCCCTTGAGAATTAATTTATTCTTTCCCTCCACTAGATCTCTAGGGTTGGAGTGGCAAATGGACAGTCCTCCTGGAGGTAATGGAATCCTAAACAATAGATGCATAAATAATGTGTGTCAGAAAGTAGTATTTTGTGACTACATTTAGTACATCTTTTGAAACCAGGGGGTTTCTCTGCCATAGTAATACAGAATAAAGAATTTTATCTGATGTACCAGAGATATAGAAATATATACTTTTTTTTTAGGAAAAAGAAAAGGGGAAAAACTACCAATGATGGTACTTAGAGAGAAAAATACACTCTAAAGTGTAAGGAAGGGAGAGAGTACTAACAATAGTATGGAAGCAGTACACCAGTACAAAAATGGAAAAAGTAAAGAAGGATTTAGACAATAGGGTAAGTTTAAACAGTAAATAGACTGAGAAAGGGGGAAAATTAAGTTTTAAACAGAAACAATTTAATTTATCTTAATAATAAAGAGTCACTCGAGAGTAGCATAACACATGTCTTTCACTGGAAGCAGAAAAATGAGAACTGAGGTACTTGGGGTTGGGGCATTGTTGGTTAAGGAGTAGCTTGAGAGTTTTCTGGTTGTCACAAGCTTTTGCAATGGCTGAGTTAGATATGAGGGATCAGATCTGAACCCATAAGTTGAGGACAGAATAAAAATTGACAACATCAGATCTATCATTAATAATTCTTGACAACCCTTCCCCTTCATACTATATATGCTAGCTTCCATAATATTTTTCATTTTAGTTTCAAATCTTTTGCATTATTTTCATAATGATCTTATAATCATTATTATTTAAAACTATTGGTCTTTGCTTTTTTTTTATTCTCTACTGTCTTTCTTCTTCCATACAAATTTAAGTATTCCACTATATAATTCTTTATTCATAAAACCTTAATTTAACCATTCCTTCAAAATCTTTAAAAAAATATTTTTTCTACCAATCACTTAAATTTTAATACATTTCCTACCCTATTTTATCTGGGCCTGCAGCCAAATCTATAGCTACTTGCCCTAATACTCTATCTAACTCATTAAAAGAAATCTTTTCCAACTCTTTATTCCCTTTTTCTGTTAACTTTTTTACTTTCCATGTTTTTTTTACTACCTTTTTTCTTTAAACATTTCTTATACATATTGTACTATATTATTTATAATCTTTTCCTGAGTTCTTTCTGTTTCTCCTTTTACATTTTTTATTTCTTTCATTTCTTTACAATCTTTGTTTACTAAGCAACTTAAGTAATTTGATATTTCTTCTCTTTTTTCCTTGTAAAAATACCTTTATTTATGTAATAATACTTGTATTCTTTCTTGATTTCTTTCATATAGTTCTTTTTCTTTGTCAAAGTACTTTCTGTTGATATATTCTAAATCTTACAATGTATCATTATATGTTCTCATAGGTTCATAGGTTCATAGGTTGGTACTAGGCTATCAGCCCTGGCTATTTCTTCCCACATTATTCTTTTATATTTTTATTTCTCTACTTTTCTCACATCATAGTGCCACTGTATAAACATTTTTTATATTTTTCCTTAAATATCCACTATTCAAACCAATTTTTGTAAAATGTTCTCATACTAATATAATATTTCCATAGCTGTATTACTAATCTCTTTCCTTTTTCATTCCATGCTTTTTAATTTATTTTTATTCCTCTGCCTATTTTTATATATTATTTTTCTTTTATCTCTATCAATATTGCAAGATGATCAGAAAATCATGTTTCAACTGCATCCCCATCTCTTTTACTTAAACCTTCTAATACTATAAAATAATATATTTCAGTTCTATACATACCCCTTTTGTAAGTCCATGAATTTTTGTCCCAAAGATTTAACTTGCCACATCTTATAACTAATATTGTTCTTATATCCTTCCTTTCCTTTTATGCTTGCCCCTTAAATCACATTTAACATCTCCTGTTATTATAATATTCGTATTTATCACCACATAGTCTAAAATCTGATGAAATAAGTTTTCCCTTTCTTTACAGTTATTATAAGCATATAATGTTATAATTCTATATACTTGCTCTTTTCATTTTAAATCTACAATGGTTAATCTTACCATTTTTGCTAAAGTTACATCCAATATATTACTGTATTTCTACAGAATATGGCTATTCCAGAACATCTTTCATTTCCCGAATACCAGATTATCGTTCCACCACATAGTATCTCTGTTTGTAATCTTTCTTTATTTGTTAAAATCTTGTGTCTTCTAATATAATTACATTTACATCACATGTATTACACCTGTTCAAAATTCCTGTTCTTCTTACTGCATTCTTAATACTATGCATATTTACAGAAAGCATTCTAAAATGTTTATCTTCCTTTTTCCTTAGATTCATGGTTTCCTAAGTTCATAGTTAACTACTAGGCTAGTTTTCTTAATAGGCCATTCTAAGCCAAACAAATTTCCTTCCCAAAGGTGAGAATCCATCACTGTACCTTGTGTCTGTGAGTCAAACACCTTAACCATTATACCAAGTCCCAATCTTTACCTGTATATATTCTTTTTCATCCATTTCTTTTTTTTTTTGTACTTATCCCTTTAAATTTTATTTTTCTGTCTTTTACCCTTTTACCAACAGAAGTGTTTCCCTTTTACTACTTCCCACTTTATGTCTTCTTCATGACTTATTTCAGAACCTGCTATGTCCTCTTTGTTATTTTTTCTCCCCTATTTTTTCTTCTATTTCTGTTACTTCTAGAATTTCTTTTCTTTGTTCATTTTCTTCTATTTCTGTATCTTTTTTCTTGCTGATGCTTTCATTCTTTGCAATCCATCCATAAATATCCAATTTTGTTACATTTATAGCATTTCAGTTTCATATTTTTGCAACATGTCACATTTCCCACAAATATAACATTTCACTTTGTCACAGTTACTTATTAAAAGTCCTTCTTTTCCACAAAAAAGACATGTTCTGAGTTGTCCCAAGTATTTTACAACATCCCTATTCCCCTCTGCATTTGTCATTCCTGGTATATGTATCATTTTCTCTTTCTTTTTTTAACACAATATTACAATTCCAGCCACAAATCCATAATCCCCTTTTGTCATAAACATTTGCAGTGTCCAGTACTTCTTTACATAAAGCTTTCAAATGTCCTTTCAAAGTCTCTCTTTTGATCTCTGTTTGAAATTATGCATGAATCTTCATTTTTTTCCCTGCTAAATGCTTTTATCACAAAGATTCCATGGGCTAGAGTCTTTCTTTTTTTCATATTCTCCAAGAAAAATTTCCCATTGAAAAAAACAGTCTCAAATTTAATGTCACAAAATGTCTCTTTGTTGATACGAATAAATGCTCTAACCTCATGTGTTTTTACACCCAAAGGAGCTATTATATTACCCCACACTTCATACCTTTCCATATCTTTGTCTTCTTCACTTTTTTCATTTTCTTCTGCCTTCATTTCTGCTACTCCATTTTTGTCTTCTTTTACTTTCTCTGCATGTGTTTTCTTTGCCATATCACTGTTATTCTTCAGGATTGTCTCGGCATCCTCCTTTTGTATTTTCTCCATAATGTCCCCCAGGAAACATCTCCTTCATTTTCTGGCTCACTCTGCACCACCATTTCTTCAAGTAAATCATCCCACAACCCTGCCAACTGGAGGGTTGTAATTATATATCCAGCATTTGTTGACTCATCTCCGTCAAACAGGTTTCTTTGAAACATTTCCTTAGAATCCTGCACACATTCTCAGGACTCAATATTTGCTTTTGCCATCTTTTCTTCCACTGCTCCATCATCTCCTGCTCTTTCCATATGCCTCCCTCTTTCACCAGGCCACCTCTGCTCCTGGAATGGAAACAGGAAGTGCTCCCCCAAAATGATTCCCACTTGTAACAATGACAAATATGAGAAGTTCCCTGATGCCCTGGCCAGATTTCCCCTAATAGTATAAATACAAGCTCAGGTCCCCCCCCCCCCCCCCCCGAAAAGAGGCTACTAGCTTAGTGGGACTAACCTGGCCAACAAAGACTAAATAAAATAAATAAATTAATAAATTAAATAAAGATCTCTCTCATATGTGAACTAGGTAAATGTCATGTGATCAAATAATGACTCAAACTGTTATGCTTAAGCATCAATTATATAAGCCCAAGTGATACAACAAAATGACTATAAACCAAACTTACTAGCTCTTGAAGAAGACCTTGTATAGCCTGAATAACTGATTAGCTATATTTTAAAACGTTTGATGTGCCAGTAAAAAATATCACATTACTTCTAGGTTCCAAGGTTTTCTGTCAGTGGACTGGAATAGCATTTCTCCTTTTTTATTCTGCTATCATCATGGTTGGTAACAACATTCATTGCATACTTTAGTGGTTGCATAACATCAAGAAGAAAGAAGCACAGAGTTACACTGACATATTCCAATTAAACCTGTAGAAGAGTTAGAGTATTATTCCCTACATCTACTCAGTCAACAACCCTTTTAAGAATGCTTGTAGTTCTTTGCTGTAAAACAGCTGTGCAGAAGAACCTATGAAAAACTGAGGAATTACATAATTTAAAAGCTTTTTTGCTAATAATGACTTTTTAGAAATAATTTTGAAATGCACTCCTTTACCCAAAAAGGACTCTAAAGAGTAATCAGCTGTGTGCATTTGTTTTGCTGTTATAGATTAAATATTATCTGTTGTTCTGAAAAGCTATAGTTGCAATGGCAGAATAATGTTTAGTGGTCATATTATGCTGATTTTACTAACTACTAAAAATGTTTTAGAGTTCTTTACAGTTCCTAGCTGTGTAAACTCCAACAAGTAGTTGCAGTGATCTTGCATTGTATATGAAGCAACCAAATATTACTGTAGAACAAGAAACAGATAATGCCCCATTACCTGTAAGAAAGATGTATGTGAGAAAACAAAACAAGCTGAAAGAATATACGTTTGCTGTAGTTCTGAATCATAGTTAAACTACACTGCTATAGATGTTAGAATAATAAAAGTGTCTTAATTTATGTTTTATGTAAAAAGTCATCAATAAGGCTAGAATAAAGATTAACAGCACATACAAATATATGTGCAATAAGGCATGAGACTGAGTGCACAGAACAGCTATTACCCCAGATCCAGGGGTGTTGTGAGACATGAGCTCAAAGGACAAGTATATTACCATTCCTGGGTATGCAATAATATTTGTGCTACATATCTATATATATATATATATATATATATATATATATATATATATATATATATATACACACACACACACACACACACACACACACACACACACACACACCACCACCACCAAGTAACTTATTACACTTATAAAAATGGACATCTGAATTTTTTTGCAGTCTGAATTTTATGTTTAGTAGTTTATGCATGTTGAATATGTTTTGTAATAAATTTTAATGTTGAATAGATACCTCACCCTTGTTAACTAATAGCTGTGCAGGTTTACAATTTTTATATGTGCATAATTTTGGTTTGAATTTTTTGGTGTAGTTATTTAAAGAACTGCCCTGTCAAATTGTTTGTGCTATTGTACAGTCCAAATTATAAAGAGGTGCTAACACAATACAATACCTCAAATGAGTTTTGGCAGGTGAATGAGTCCAAATGAGGAGATTAAGATAGCAGCACTCTATTTCACAAATAAATATACTTCTTTCCAGGTACCATAGCCTCAAACATATTAATTTGCTGGCAACCTGAAGAACTGAAAGATATATATATGCAAGAAGTAACACCAAAGACCAAGAACCAATGAAACCAAATCCAAACAACGTAGGTGGGAAAAACAGAAGACACACAGTTCTTAGCTGAAAATGTTTAATAAAACTGAGCACTTTCATCTGTTATGTATCAACACGACTTCTTTAGAACTGTGGAATAGTATCCCCACGCAAATAAAACTATCCACAAACTTAGTAGTTTTAAACCACTGCTTAAACAACATCTTTGTGGCTTTGTTCAGATTTCTTGGTCTAAGAGGTTGAGAAGTCTCCACTGAAAATGGATATTATCTAGTTGGAGTTTCCAGGTAAACAAGGACAACTAAATAAATAAATAACTAAGTAAATTTCTGCACCCTAAAATATTCACAAGAGTAATAATTTTGGTGGTGGCTCCAAGAACTGATAAAATATGGAAGCAGTAATGTTCCTCCTATCTATCATTTTTCTTAAGTTTCTTTAACTGCTAGTAAACTTGCTACCTTTTCTTAACTGGGTTTCTACTGTAATTTTTGTGTTTAATTTCCATGTTGCTACATATTTATAGTCATGCAGTGTTTTACTTTTCTATACTTTTGATTCTTAGGTCCAACAATGCCTGGCAGATTCTTTCTACTGCATTTGTGTCTGTATGTTAACTTGACTCCTAGGTTAGAGCAACTGCTTTCTGTTGCCATGGTAATTGTTTCTGCTTCATTTTATTAATATCTTGTCTCTTCCAGTGACACATTGTTTTCTATTTGTAGAATTTATGCTTTCATTTTCTTTACCTTATTGGATATCTTTTGCTGTTCCTACTCAGGTTGTTGTGTCTTTCGGCTTTTCACGGTTAGGGGTCACCACAGCAGAACTCCGGTACGCTAATGATTGGCAGTAGATTTTTACATGCCGTGTTGCCGGCCCTGATGCACAACCTTCAACGAAGGTACACCCATTCACGCATGTCTCCACACAGAAGACGCCCTAGCTGAGAATCAAACAGGACGTCTTACTGTGAGGTGACAACGCTACCGCAGCACCGCCACTGCAGTATGCTGTTCCTGCTCAGGTAATGTACTTTAATTTGAATTTTTAGTGTTTTTATTAGTGTAAAATAATGCTGAATTTGTGCCACAGTCCCAATTGGGTTACATATTTTTAGGCTTTGATGTTTTGCATTGATTTCTTTTTTTATTATTTCTGTGATAGTTTTTCTTTACTGAATTACTTTTTGGGATGTGACAATTTGTTAAATTTTGAAGTTAATGAGGTACAAATGGATCCAGGGGTATGTGTGAGGTCCGGGTGGCCTGAAACTGCTTTTACCACATACGTAACAGATTTGATGCACATGTTGCTTAGGTAGTGAGACATTTTCCTTGTTCATTTTATAATGGATCGTAAGAGTAACAAATCACTTTTCCCAGATAAAAATCACAGAGCCTCTAGGTAAAGGCTTCTTCCAAGGCAGTATATGTAAGCTATAAATGCCTAAATTATGATCATAAATGAAATTTAGCATTAATTATTAAATGAGACAATTCAACAGTACTGATTAATTAGTAGCAGTATAAAGCTACATGCAATATAACTGAAAATATATTCATAAATAAAGTAAGACAACAGACAGTTTACCAGTAGAACCCACCTGTGCTTGTACTATTTGTTTTATTACTTGATGTTTCAGCACTTCTCATGGAATTAATGCAAACCACAGCTAAAGTCAAAATTAAATAAGCATGGCATTGGCACTTCATAACCGCTTAAAATGGGAGAGCTAAAGTAGCGCCTACAAAATATTAGTCACTTTGGAAAAACACAGACTGATAAAAAAGACAAAGAAAAACAAGCATGCAGTTTAAATTAATTCAGTGCTACCACTAAAAGATTCCTGGGTAATTGAAGTAGCCTTAAATTTACATTCAAATGTTTTACACTAAAGCAGCAACACAGTGACAGTTTCTGTTGTTTATAAATTAAATTCCCTTCATTATTACTACATCTCTCACAACATGGTTGCAACTAGGAAGTCCATAACCAGTACAGCAACTCATTTAACTGTCTGTCTGCACTGCCCAGCAAATGGGATCAGTACCTAAAAGTTATGGATGGGGTTTTCCCCTTAATGCAGTGAAAACCTATATAATATGCAGGGGCTGCACCATGCTTAGTTCCTTCAATATTAAACAGTCCTGACATGGTTTAAGTTTTGTATGCATATTACTCTGGTTTCATTCATTCTTTTCTGAATAAGAAAATGTTAATTATACCTGCTTTGCTATGGTCTATAGTACTGCAGTGTGTTGGAAACCTACATCTGAGTTTTGGTAGTGAAGGCCAAAATTAAAGGAATTGTGTTGGTTACCTTGTTTTGCATGTTGGCTATGGACAACTGAGTTGTTAGCAATTCTTCTATGCATATGTGTGTAGCATTTAAAATGTGGCATTTTGTGTAGCAGAATTAATACAAGTGTTGAACGGGAAAAGATTTTACCAAGGACAGCTGTGACATATTACTTTGCACTTTATGATCACTAAAAAGCAATACACAACATAATAAAAAAACATATGACAAAGGTACAAAGTCTCAAAATCTTTGAAAAATATAAAGAAATGCATTATTATGGCTATGAATTGCTCTATGAAATAAAATGCTGTCTGATCTTTATAGACTGGGATAAAGTTATAAATAATGATGTACATTCTTTAAAGTTTATTGTGACCTCATATTGTTTGGGGAACAGATATAGTCCAGCTGTATTTTCATGATGATTCTGTAGCAAAACAGAAGAATTACAGAATCTAAGGAATGTGTCTTTTATCTCTTTAATCACATCAAGGCAAAAAAAAATGAAAGACAAAGTAAGAAATGGCTATAATCTTGTTTATAATGAAAAGATAGGGAAAGATGAAACAATACTATTTGGCAGCTACAATGAATTTTAAAAGCATGGACACTTACTCTGTTGTAAGGAATATAAAGGAAGGTATGTATTAACACTGTCCAATGAATAACCAATGTCTAAAGAAAATTACTGAAATAATTACTTACTGGGTCAGCTGAATACAAGTTAGGATCCCCAGTTACATTGCCAATAATCTTCTCATGATAATCATCCAACTGTAAGGGGTTCATAGGGCCAGCACCTTAAAATAATATTAAAACAAAAATGTAGTTTCTTCAGTCTGTTCATAGAAAGTGCTTTGTGATAAGCTTTATGGTAGCAGCAAAGTATCCACCACAGAAAATAAGGTAAATCAAATATAAGCAGTACAATGTAATGATATTGTACTTTATACACTGAAACATCAAATATTTTGATGATGTATGCAATGCATAATATGTTTAAGTTGCTGAAAATTATGTAATAAAACAGAAAATGAAAAACTGAGTGACTTATGGACAATAACAAAAATAAATATAATCCGTGTACTATATGAATTGCTTAAACAGTGTGGCATGAGTTGCTATGCATGCAAACAGACTTATGCCACAGGTGTTTTGAAGTGAATATGCATGAAGCATTAATTTAAGTTTGCAGTACAATATGAAACTAGCAAATATGTAAAATAATTACTACTAGCATCTGCATGCCATAAATGCAATACTACATTTTGTAGGCTATTAGTTTTAAAACTTTTTGAAATGTCTTTAGTTTTAGCAGCAATGCCAATCATAGTCAAATTCTGATAGCTTCAAAAACAAAAAGGACAGCATCATGCAATATCAATTAACTAGGCATCAGTATATCTACAAAAGAAGTTATATTTCATTCATTAGATTACAATCCAGTTCATGCTGGCAGCAAGGCACTGCCCTAAGTTTAGAAAGTTGTTCAGGGAGGTTGTGATTCAGGAAGAAAACTTGTACGAGATATGCACAAAAGCTTTCATTGCCCTCAATTGGTAGTGCATATTATTCTAAGAAATGTTTCAGAATTACCAAATACTTTTAATGTAAAAATATATATTCTTGTGTAACACACCAGTAAACCACTGCATGCTTTGCTAAGTGTCACATCCCTTAAGGAATAATACTTTTGTAGTGCATGGAGTGCGGTGATTACACTCTGATATCTGGAAAAAGATAAATCAGTTAAGTGCTACTATAATGCGAGACCTGATCTTAATAAATGATCTGTTGTCCTTTCCATTCTTCCTCAAGCCATGGGTTTAGATACGATCCTTGGCTCTGACTCGGCCACATACTCCAGACTTTGGATCCAGCTTCTGTGCTCCTCCCTGTACCCATAATGCCCTATTCCACCTCCAATACCTCAGATCTCATTTGCCACCATCAAAAACTGACACAGATTCCTCTATCAAGCTTTAGCAGTGATTTGTTTGAGTTAGTTCAACTTTTTGATCTTGTTAAAACATTTTCTCTCTATCTTTAACTTTAACTATCCTTCATTTCATACCTTTCAACTGTTCAGATTTTTGCAGAATGTTCAGATTTTTGCCTCATATTGTTGGTGTGTTCCTCATAACATTTGTGGATTTCTGGCAAATCACTCGGATGATCTGAGGATTGAAGTCACCAAATAATGACATACATTTGAGTTTCGGACTTTAAACCCTTCAGAAAATGTATGTTAACACAAACCCTATTACTATAGCAACATTCTAAGTTTATAAGAGCAATATTTAAATTCTGTCCCTATTTTGGGGCCTTTGCCCCCTATTTTGTCAGGCTATCTTGCTTGCACTAAGAGATTGAGAGGTGTAAGTTCTTCTTAGTTATTTCACAGGACATTAGGACCTATTTGCTAATTTATTCTTTCTACTATTCTGATGAATAGTAAATCCTTATTACCCTTGCTGATATTTTTCTTTGTTTACCCTTTTACTGAGAGGGTATTTCTTCAGATTACCATTGCTGGCAGTTAAAATAATTTTGCTAAATTTTCTTTCTTTTTTTAAAAA
Source organism: Protopterus annectens (assembly GCF_019279795.1). Taxonomy (NCBI): domain Eukaryota; kingdom Metazoa; phylum Chordata; order Ceratodontiformes; family Protopteridae; genus Protopterus; species Protopterus annectens. The sequence continues at coordinate 382,513,126 of NC_056732.1, read as the reverse complement.
AAAACTCTTTTTACTTATATTACGTATATTGGTTTTCTTTTGCATAGGTGCTTACCATGTCAGATAAACCAACAGGATTTAAGAAGTACACTTCTTGTGGGCATAAAATCCCTCATTTGGATGCCCACAAGGAATGCATATACTGTCTTGCAGCTGGGCACTTGGACACTGCATGTATCATATGTTCCACCTTCAATCTGAAATCCTTGATAGATAGACAAAACATGTTGATTTTGAAGGGTCTTCTCCTTGCTACATCTTCTTCTCCTGGGGCTCAAACCCACTCCAAAACTATCAAGTCTGCACTGTTGGAGCAAAGAAAATGCTCTCCACCGAAGTCCTCCAGGTCTTCAATGCAGTCACCATCTAAGACCAGAAAAACTTCAGATCCGACACTGTCGGATCCAAAGACCTGATCCTCAGATTTGAAACCCTTGGATCCAAAGTCTTCTGCTCCTATTGTTATTTCAATAAGCCCTACAGCACCACCCTTCAATCCTAGGTCCTTGGATGCAAAGCCTGGTACTTCTCACAGCAGTCTTACTCTGGAATATGTCTTGAAGCCCATATCATCCACACTGTGTTCTCTGTTGCTTCAAACACCAAAGAAACAGGCTAGGACACAATCTCCTACTTTCTCTAGGTCCTCCAGAAGTTTATCAGAAGCAGATGTGTATAGGATGATGTGAAAATTTCTCAGAGCTCAGATCCAGATGGGGGTCATACCAGTTCTGTCCCTTATCAGATCCATGAGTCTTCCTATGACATTCAAAACTATTGTATCTCTTTCTCCGATCCATCCACTGGTTTTGGAGTCCCAGGATCCAAAATCCCTGAGGTCTAGTGTCAGATCCAAAGAAAGTATCTTCTTTGACTCAGACTGTATTCCTAGCTAGTTATGCTCTGATACCCTAAGATCAGAATGGCTCCCAGAGCTGAAGTGTCTGCATTGGATCAGAGGAGCCAGGATCAACTCTGATGTTAGATCCCCCCCCCTCAAAGCCTCAGCCCTGGATAGTTCAGGACTGGTTCCATCCTTGAGCTGCAGATCTGAGAGTGGTTGAGACCGACCTTCCCTGAGAGTTTCGGCTCTGACAAGGCCTGTTGAAACCTCTCTGTGTCCGTTGGCCTTTGAGGTTGTGGAAAGGGCCTTTTCTCTCTCCAGAGAACCGTATTCTCATTTTTCATATCCTATTCCCTTCCCCTCATCGGCTACAAGCTCTGAGTTGATCAGACCTACTCCACAGGGACAGCCAGTTCCAATAAGTGTCCAATCGGTTCTGACAAAGGGACTTCCTCTCTCTTCTGACACCTCCCCTGAACATCCCACAGAGGAGGTACATCAGAAGAGAACATGCAAAGGAGACACATTGACTCCCTGATGGAGTCACTCAAGGAGGATACCAATTTTGATGAAGGAGAAGGGTCCCCTAGATCACCACAGAATGACATCTCCTTTGAAGACATTTTAGAGATCTTCAAATAAAAAGGTGGTTGGTCTTCTGAAAACCCCTGTCTACATCTTGGGAACCCCCCCCCCTCAGCAGATGAACTTATTGATATGGTTTCCCAATGGGCATGGATAGTACTGGATACTGTCTAGCCCATTTCCATGTGCCCTAACAAGTTTTTGGCCCCACCTGCAGATAGACCCCATTGGAGCAAAGGAATCCCAGTTGATGCCATGTTGGTGGTAGCAGCCACCAAGAAAGAGCAAGCAGAGTGGATCTTTTCTATTCACCTGCCAAACATGGAGTCTAAAGCATTGGACAGATTTGGAAAGTGAGTCTTTGCCTCAGCAACCTTTCCTCTGAGGTCTCTTAATTATTTGGAACACTTCACGAGGCTTCAGAGAGATTTGACCAAAGAGCTTTCAAATTCTCTATCATGTCCACAGAGAACTTCAAAAGAACATCCTCACAGTTGACCACTCTTTTGTCTATCTCAATTGCTTCAATGAGATTGATGTCTCACACAGCTAAAAGCACCTTACAAGCAGCTGGTATAGGCATTGCCCTTAGGAGATATGCCTGGATGTTGCTATTTGACTTTGTGGAGCCCTTTAAAACATCTTTTGTCAATGCCGCATTCAATGGCACATCCTTACTTGGGCTGGCAGTAAAATAGATACTTACCCACAGTGAACAAGATGGAAAGACCCTGTCTGCCATGGGAATCAAGTTCTCTAGCTCTCAACAGACCTTTTCCAGGAATTAGAGAGGTGGTAAGAAAATTTGGTTCCAAAAATCTTAGGGATCTTTCTAGGATCCATGCTGGGACAATTACTTCAGAGGCAGAGTAGGAAATTCTAATGGGATCACCCTAGAGGCAGAGGAGACCCTTTCCAAACAGACCTTTTCATTCCTCCTGAAGCACTGCCTGACTGTTCCGCTCTGGAGGCAGTCAAGGGACAATTAGCCCTGTACCCACAAGCCTGGACAAATATAACAAAAGATAATTGGGTGCTGAAAATCATATCCAAAGGTTTTTTCATTCCATTTTTCCAAATCCCTCTTCACAAAAAGAAAAAAACTCCCAGATGTTCCACCCAGTCAGAGAAAGGGCACAGCACAAGAAATTCAAAAGCTACTAGAAAAAAAGAGTCATCAGGTCCCACTAGACCAAATAGGATTCAGAACTTACTCATGCTTCTTTTTAGTGCCCAAGAAAGCAGGAGACCTTGGACAAATCTTGGAGTTTGAGTCAGTATGTGAAGAAGTCAAAGTTTTGAATAGTCACGGTACAGTCCATCCTACCTTTTCTTCACAAGGGCGACTGGATGTGTTTGGCAGATCTTCAAGATGCATACTATCACATTAAAATAGATAGATGCTCTAGAAGACATTTATGCTTTTGGCTGGGAGCCAGTCACTACCACCTCAGAGACCTGCCCTTTGGACTCACCACAGCCCCCAAGGTGTTTAGCAAATAAATGGTACTGGTGGCTACTCACCTAAGACTCAAAGGATTCTGAGTGTTTCCATATCTGGATGACTGGCTCCTCACCACCCCCTCCATGCATCTCCTTCAACAATCCAGGGACTATTTGCTCCAGATTTGCCAGTCACTGGGGATAACAATAAATTATGCATAGTCAAACCTGATAGCAGTCCAGAGACTGGAGTTCATTGGTACAGTTTGGGATAGGAAAACACAAATAGCTTCACTACCACTTCATCACATATCCACCATCAAAAATCAGGTTCATCTACTTATAAAACACACAAAATAAACACTGAATATAAAAAGAAAAAGCTAAATCTGAGTCCAAAGGACAACAACACAGCCAAACATAATATTCAAGCCACGTTTAATACAGTGTTAGCACTTTCATTTTTAAACTTTAAAAACTTCTTCAGACCGGTCTGAGAATAACATCAATCAATCTCTTCATTTACCAGTCTTCTTTCCAAATTTTTAAAATAAAGGAGAGTACTTGCTTCATCACCTTTATGTACATAGACAATTACAATTTTATCTTCGTAGGACAAAGCACTTCAGAAAAGCAGATCAACTATCTGTTTCCTTTTCACCCAAAAGACAAGGATTACCAGTATCTATGATCACTTTAGTAAAATGGATTACAGATTGTATTTCTTGGATTTATTTTCAACAATGCCTGGCCTTACCCAAATCTCCCAAGGCTCATTCAACCAGATCCATGGATGCTTCATCTGCTTTTTGGTCTAGAACATCTATTGATGAGATTTGTGCAGCAGCTACATGGATCAATGCTCATACTTTTGTTACTCTACAAATTGGATATCGTATCTAGAATCAGAGCTGCCTTTGGTTCGGTGGTACTCTGGAATATCCTTCCATGAGGGCCACCCAGGATCAATGTAGTTGGGGACTCTGTCCCATAGGTTTAGGAAGAATGAAAAGGACAACATCAGATTTAAAAGTTATGTACTCCCCATAACTAGGCATCTGTGTTGTCTACTCTCATGCTTCCTCAACTTCCCTCCTATTCATCCCCCATCCTTCTCTTTCTGGAGTAATCTATAGGACAGTGTTTTTGGAACCTACCATTCAAGGTTTGAGCCCTTCCTTTCTCTGTTAGAAATTCCTATCTCTGTTTAGCTATATGTGCCTATGGCAACAAACTCGATATGAGGTAATGGGGATGGAATAGGGCATTATGGGTAGAGAGGGAGAGCTGGATCCGAAGTCTGGAGAATGCGGCTGAGTCAGATCTGAGAATCAGATCTGAACCCATGGGTTTAGGAAGAATGAAAATAGAAAACACAGATGCCTAGTTATGGTGAGTACATAATTTTTAATTAAGCACCCCGTACTTAACTTGTTAAGATCAGATCTCACACTAGGCAGCTAAATCTGGCAGTATTGGCCAGCAAAAGACAGCAGCAGAATAAAAAAAATTGTTTCTGCCTGCTGTCCATACTGATAATGTGTCCCCATCTTCCTGTTACAAAATAGCTATAATAACAGCATGCATGTTTGCCAAGATTTTCTGAAAGATATGGAGTCTGAAACTGAACCATAAAGTTCCATGTGTGTTGTCCATCTCCACCTTGATTCTCACTGATAGGTTGGATCTGATCCATCAGATTCATCTTGGCCTTTACCAAAGCTAAAAGTCTTCAACAAGCTTGTGGGCACTCTCCCTATCCCAGAATGCACCTCACAATACCTCAGATCTTGTTTGCTCATTAGAAAAAAATATATTCTTGAGAAAAGAGGATGTTTGAGCCTTATCCAGATTAGCAGATAAAAAGAAACCATTTCTGGAGTCACAGAGTCAATAATAGTCCAATTAGTATAACTCTGACAGGAGCACAGGTAGGGGGAAGTTGGGTGGGTTGTGAGAATAAAGGTGGAGATGGACAACACACACGGAACATTATGATGAGTACATAACTTCTTTATGTGATGTCCAATCTCACTTTTATTGTCACTGATGGGACAGCGTCCCTATCTACCTAAATCTTGGGTGGCTCATGTATAAATATTCCTCAAAACCATAGCCCAAAGGAGGCCCTACTCCTAGTGACCAAATCTACTTTGTAATGAGTTATAAAGGTATGAGAGCTTGCTCATGTGGCTGCAGCACATATGCTCTCCATGGAGGGTCTCAGTAAGAAAGCTGAGGAAGTAGCAACTGCTCTAGTTGAGTGGGCTTTGACTTGTGGAAGCTGCTTGTTCTTGGATTTGTAAATAAACATTATATATTCTGAAAGCCATTTAGATAAGGTTACTTTGGATACCAGTAATTCTTTCCTTGTATCAGAAAAGGAGATAAAGAGCTGGTCAGACTTTCTGAAATCTGCAGTTCTGATCAAGTAAAAACATAATTGTTTATGAACATCTAGCAAATGTAACATATATTCCGCATTATTTTCAAATTTTGGAAAAAAAATTGGCAAGTCAATGGATTGAGTAATATTATTTTCTGATACAACTTTTAGTTCGTAATGAGACCCTGTACTTGTGAAATACCAAATATGGTGGTTTGATATATAGCACTTGTATCTCTGAAACTCTTTTTGCTGATGTGATAGCACTAAGAAAAATAGTTTTCCAAGATAAACATTTTAATTCACAATTGGTTGCTGATTCAAATGGGGAGATAGAGTATACAAGACAGAATAAAGTTTAAGTCCCAAGGGAGAGATGGATTCTTGTATGGAGGCCTCAATAAAGTTGTCCCTTTAAGAAAAGCTTTACAGAGTTTGTTAGACATAATAGAAGAGCAATTTTCTCCTAAATGGAAGTTTGAAATTGCTGCTAATTGAACCCTGACAGTAGCAGCAGCAGCTCCTTCATTGAAAAGCTTAGCTTGAAAATCTAAAATGAAATGTAGAAAAGCAGTAAAAGGATCAACATGTTTTGAGTTTGACCAAATCACAAATTTCTTCCATTTTCCTTTATAAAGTTTCCTTGTGGAGGCTTTGTGGGAAGAGATTAATATATGTTTCACTGGTGATGAAAGAGAAGGATACCTGGCTATTAATGGAATTGGAGCAGCCAAGCTGTCAGTTTGAGGTTGTATAGAATGGGATAAACCATTCCTGAAGTTTGTGTTAAAAGATCCAGAACTGGGTCTAGTATCCATGATTCGTCCTGAAGATGAGGCCAAAGGAAGGGGAACCAAATTTGTCAGGGCCAGTAGGGGGCAATTAGAATTATGGTTGTCTTCAACAAACTTGCCTTCTGTATTACTTTGGGAATGAGGGATATTGGTGGATAAGTATATAGGAGTCCCAGGAGCCAATCATGAACAAGTGCATCCCTCATGGTCTCCCCCCAGAGGGAGATTAGAGCAAAGTAGTTGCTGCATTTGCCATTCATGGACAAGGCAAATATGTTGCAGAAAGGCTAGCCCCATTTTCAGAAGGTCTCTTCCGCAATTTCCTGCTTGAGGAACTGCTCGTGAGGCATTACAATAGCTCTGCTCAACCTGTCTGCTATCATGGATTTCCCCGGTATGTGTGCTGCAGTTAGAAAGCAATTGGAAGAAACTGCCCATTGCCAAACCCTGAGGGCTTCCCAACAAAGGGGGTAAGATCTGGTTACTACAGACATGTTGTCTGACTGGACTGCTGTTGTCCCTAGAGGGAGAGAGTCTTTAAAGACTTGCAATGCTAAAAGCACCACTCTCATCTCTAGAATGTTTATGTACAGATGGGCCTCATGAGTGTGCCAGGTGCCTTAGACTGTCTTTCCCAGATAATGCCCCCCCACCCTATCTGGGAAGTGTTTGTGGTCAACATGGCTCTGGGTTGTGGAAGTGTAAAGGGATGGCCTTCAGTTACCTGAGATGACTGAATCCACCATAAAAGGTCTTGTTTGCAAGAATTGGTTATCAAAATCTGGTGAGTCATTGGAAGTTCTAGGAGTGACCATGGTGTCGACAGCAGCCATTGAAATAACCTCATGTGAAGGCATACTAATGGTACCAGAACAATTGAAGCTGCCATAGTGCCAAATACCTGAAGTACATGTTTGCCAGGCTCTCATTTCTTCCTTATTAAACTCATTACCTGGCATTGTAAAGTGGGTATCCTTTCTGGAGTAAGACTTGCTATCCTCCTTTGTGTGTCTAACTCTGCTCCTATAAAATTCAATTTCTGGCAGGGTTTTAAAGCAGATTTTGTGCAGTTTATCATAATACCTAGCCTTGAACAGGTTTGTAATGCAGCCTCTCTCGCCTGTAGTAGAAAATGCCTGGTCAGGGCAGTTATGATCCATTCGTCTAGATATAGAAACACCCGAAATCCTTGTCATCTCAGGTGAGCCGCCACTACTGCCATACATTTGGTGAACACGCTGGGGGCTATCGTGAGACCAAAGGGCAGAGCTCGAAATTGATAATTGCTGGCTCCTAGCCAGAAGCACAAATGCCTCCTTGACCCTCTGTCTATTTTTATGTGGTAGTACACGTCTTGGAGGTCTAAAGAGCACATCCAATTGCCTTTTTCCAGAAATGGAAGTATCAACTGCAGTGTAACCATCTGGAACTTGCTCTTCTTTACTGATTTGTTTAATTTGCTGAGATCTAAGATTGGTCTCCAGTTCCCTGTTTTCTTTGGAACTAAAAAGAATCTTGAGTAAGTTCCGGATCCTCTCTGGTCTGTGGGGGACTTCTTGGATGACTCTTTTGTTTAGCAACTTTGAGACTTCTAAGGCTGCTTGTTCCATTTGACTGGGTAGAACATCTGGAACTCTTGTGTTTTTGGGAATTGGAAAGTTAAAGGGGATAATGGAACCTCTGGATATTATTCTTTGCACCCATTTGTCATTTGTTATGTCTAGCCGGGCTTGAAGGTGCAGAGATAATTGCGCCCTGATTGCCTCCAGAGGTGGACAATCAGGCCTCCCTTCAGGAGTGCTGAAA